>NW_014578086.1:35819-45484 GCF_000485595.1 Priapulus caudatus | reverse complement strand
CAGGAGTCAGTTGGGAGGTCGCTTGTTCACCAAGTTATATTTTCTACCCCTGCGCAGTACGAGGACGTCGCCTGACTAAGGAGGACCGTGAATGGACGCGTCGACGGAACACGGCGAAGCGCGGACGTCTTCTCATCGAATCCGATGCGTGAAGCAGCGTCCGAGCGATTCTTCACGCTGAGTAGCCCCGGCAACAATCCTCACGAGCGAGCTGGAGGCTTCGATCTCGTGTCCGCACGCCGCACAGAAGTTGACCAGAGAAGGTCGGGGGGGGGGGGCGAAAGATTTACTAATTGTATTATTATTGTTTGTTTTATTAATATTATTCTTATGTCGTTGTGTTGCTATTATTATTTATTATTATTATGTATCTATCATTATTTTATGTTTAATGGTTTTTAATGAGGTATGTTGTAAAATGTGAGCATATAAGCCTTGCGCGCCTTCACCCTTCAGTAAAAAAGTACTTCTTCGTTCGATGTTAGTTGACGTGACTTCCGTCTTCGCTTACAGTACGAATACAGAGGCACTAGTACTGTTTGCGAAGCTGATTGCGAGTGTTCGTGTGTTGTGACAGTGCCATGTGTATCTGATGCTCCATCTTCTGCTTCATGTATGCGTACGAGGCTGCTGTTTCAGGGCATGGCCTAGCGCTGCTAGACAACGGCTGCCGCGGTACCTCTTTCTCACAGCTTCTTCACTGTCGCCACGCGCCGCGCACGGATGCTCTTAACATGGTGATTGAAGGAAAGACGCTCGAACATTCCTGGTAGAGGAGAAGAGAGAGAGAGACAGAACAGAGAGACAGAGAGCAGATGGAGAGAGAGAGTGGAGAAGAAGAGAGAGAGGAAGCAGAGAGAGAGGCGAGAAGGGGGAGTACGAGGAGAGAGAGAGCAGAGGCGAGAGAGAGAGACGAGACGACCAGTGGATGGATGAAGAGAGAGAGGCAGAAGCAGAGAGAACATGATTCCAGTGGAGGCTGGAGGACGCGAAGAGAGAGAAGACAGACTTTTTTGAGATGAGAGCGAAAGATGGAGAGAGCGAAGAGCAGACGGAGACAGAAGAAGAGATGGGGAGTGAGAGAGAGCTGAGAAGAGAGAGAGAGAGACGGAGAGAGACGGCTGGAGGGAGAGAGAGAGCAGGAGAGAGAGAGAGAGAGAGAGCAGGAGAGAGAGAGAAAAAGAGAGCGAGAGAGGGCAGACTCGCAGTTACATTATTTTGCCATGGTGTGGCGATACGTTTCCAGTAACGTCATTACATGCATACTATAAGTGCGTGCGTGCGTGTATTGAAAGAGAGGGAGAGAGAGGGGGAAGGGGGAGGAGAATATGTATATTAATAACATGTTAAGTAATAATTAACAAATTATTATTATTATAGTAGAACATAATGTTTTGAGGTAGTTGTTGACAGTGATAAGGTTTTATTCAGTGTCTGTTCACCTGAATGGTTTCCTCTATCACTGTTTGTTAATATCTAGGAAGTAAGATCCACTACAACTGGACATGATCTACATAGGACACAAGCAATGATTTCACTTTATGATGCCTGCGTTATTACGGTTTGTATGTTGATAAGCTTTATCGATGTACTCTGACATGTCTTGCAGAAAGACCTAGAGTATTGTGTCAACGAGTGTTACGACTCCATCGCTCTGTTCCTGTGCATCCACATCGTCTACCGCTATCAAGTGATCATGCACAAGCGCGGGGTACCAGCACTCGACAAGTAAGCCCCTACTGAATATATACCCTGAAGCTACCATGTGAATATATATATATAAATATATACAGCGAAACTTGAAATGTGTTGTTGCTCGTGTGGCAGGAGGTGCCTGTGTTCTCTGTGCAGATGATGCAAATGTTAATTTAGCAAACGTTCGTAAATTTATTATCAAAATGTTTTCTTTATTTTCCTTATCAGTGTTGCGTGGATCTCTCCAACCTTTCGGAGTTTTCTTAATCGATGTCCTTCAATCATAGCGTTGAAGAATGCAGTAGTTTATAAGCGACTGCAAATCATTTATATACATGTTTACTTTAGTTTTAAACCACGGCTTCATTGAACACCAGGAGCTGTAGCTGCTGAGATGTTAGTTTTTACAGAGTGTGTGTGTATATATTTTCCTTGTCGATAAGTTATCACGCTCGTATATATGGTTTGCAGGTACTGGGAAACTGTACAGGAGATGCTGTGGCCAAGGTTCGAGTACATCATGCATCTCAACATACAGAGCATTAAGGACACCGACCCAAGCAAGCTTGGCTCCATTGATGTGCGGCCCCATTATGTAAGCTACCATGCAATGCAATGTACACAGGCACACGCACGCACGCAGACATGCAGACACACACGCACGCACGCATGCACCCACACACACGCACATGCACACGCACACGCACACGCACACGCACGCGCTCACACACACACACACACATAAACATGCCAGCGCGTATGCACACAGACAAGAAAAGACACAGACACACATGCATACGCACGTGCACACACAGTATGCCACCACATGTAGGTACGCCACCACACACTCCATGTGAACGGGGGTAGACACTGTACCATTAATACTTTACAAGTAGTACATACGTACGTTATTATGTGTCTGTGTGTAAGCGTTCATGCATGTGTGTCTGTGTGTGTCCATGTGTGCATATGTATATATGTGTGTGTATATTTGTATATAATGTATATATATATGCAAATATACATGCACGCATGCACACACGCACGCACACATTTATATATGCACATACATATATGCATGTGTAGCGTGTATCGTTGTTGAAAGATCGCACACACTGCCCTCGTGTCACGTCATGAAGAGGATCGAGCTTCCCACTACAAACTTGCTACTCCGTCGACCCGTCATCTCGTTTTCGCTCTCCGTCGCCGCAGATCACGCGCCGGTACGCCGAGTTCTCGGCGGCGATCGTCGGGCTGAACGAGAGCTTCCCGAGCGAGCGCGTCAATCGTCTGCTCGCGACGCTGCAGGGCGAGGTCGAGAACTTCATCCTGCGCATGGCCGCCGAGTTCCCGCAGCGGCGGGAGCAGCTCATCTTCCTCATCAACAACTACGACATGATGCTCGCCGTCATCATGGTGAGATTGTTTGGCAGCGCGCCAGAGACCCGGCCCCATCTTTGTTTTCCGTTATTTATCGTTGGTAGACCTGGCAGTGCGCTGTAGACTGTGTCAGCCATCTTTTGTTTTTCGTGACTTGTTGTCCTCAGAACAGAGGGCCGCAGTGTCGGCCATCTTTGTTTTAAATATTTGTCATTATCACGCTGTCGGCCGGGTCAGCCATCTTTGTCTCCGTAATTGAACGTTGTCAGACCTGGCAACGCACTGCCAACCGTGTCGGCCATATTTGTTTCAGTAATTTTTCATTGTGAGACCTGGCATGCTGCCGATCGTGTCAACCATCTTTGTTTTTGTTCACCTTAATTTTTGTGTCACGAGGGAGGGGTGCACTTAATTTGCAGTAGCAGTATTGAGGTGGGTATAGCAGATATGTGGTTCTCAGTTTTGAGTGAAATGTTTTTCTAATATTTGTGTATGTTACACAGAGCAGTGTAGTGTTCTGAAAGTGGTTGCTGAGCATAGCAGCATGGGATTGTTTTTGTTTATTCTGCGGCTTATGCACTTCTATTATGTAGTGTATGATAATGCAATAGCATTGGTTAATGTACATAAATACATAGTATAGAAGAAGTCAATCATGGTTACATTGTGTTTAATTACACTGGGATTGCATGACAGAGTGTTTCCCTTGTATTAATCAAAGGAAAGAACTACAGACGATTCTAAGGAATCAGAAAGTTTTAAGGAGTTGCTTAACGCACGAACGGAGGAATTCGTGGAGGAGATTTTGGCGCCGTATTTCGGCGGCATGATAACTTTTGTCAAGGAGTCTGAGAACATGATAGAACGAGGGCAGGCAGACAGGCTAAAGAAAGATGAAAGTAAGTGGCACATCGTAAGCCGCATCACTTCCCTGACTAATCTACTCTAGTGCACTCGACCTACCTATTGCTCATTTACTAAAAATTGTCATACAGGGTAGAACTGTCGGTTGCGTAGCAATTACCTTTAATGCTGTTAATTTTCCATTAACGTGGCTGGGTGCTCGGTTCGTATCGGTAAAGTGTGTACACTGCAACGTCTTTTTAAAGCAGTTATAACACTACATTTAACGAGAATGCAGATTCAACGAGCTTTCACGTCATTGATTTATCACGACGAAACCTCTCTTAAGTGAACCGGACATATTTCGCGAACTCGTGTTGACATGCATTCTTTACTGTTATTTGCGTCTCGTGATTTATCCATTATTAGATTATCATATTATCATATTATATATTTATTATTATATTATATGTATTATTATATGATCTATTATGATGATTGATTGTGATTACTCATATTGACTATAACTATATAACTATTGTTGCATCCCTCTTTCTCTTTTCTCCTCGCAGAGAAAGTGACAATGATCGTGCGGTCGTTCAACAGTGACTGGAAGAAGGCGATAGATGATCTAAATCAGCAAGTGATGACGAGTTTCACAAACTTTAAGAACGGAACCTCCATCTTGCAGGTACACGTTATTAACGATGACGATTCATAAATATCAATAAACAAGCGATTTCTAGATACTGCATTCTTACACGGCTTTTAGTTGTAAAAGAAAACTGCTGTTGGAAAGCCACGAGCAGAATATACTGCCTTAGAATGTCACATATTGAGGTTATTGGTATATATGACAGTATGAGGTAATGTGTAATGTGCATATGTGTAATGGTAGTTAACTATAGGTAATATATGTGTACATGTGTATGAATACTTTACGTATTTGTAACGGAAACTATAACATGAAGATGCAACATATTGTAACATTGATTCTCTTTATTTCCTACAGGGGGCGCTCACGCAGCTCATCCAGTACTACCACAGGTTCCAGAAGGTTCTGTCGAACCCGCCCTACAAGGTCCTCGCCGTGCGAAACGAACTCATTAACATACACCACGTCATGGTCGAGGTGAAGAAACACAAGCCAAACTTCTGAGACGCGCGCGCGTACACGAGAACCGATTACGCGCAATTTTCGGAACACGCTTTTGTGGATTGCCGGCAGCTTTGCTGTAGTAGGTGTTTCCTGCTACAGAGGCAATAATTGTCACCGGGGTACGGGGGCAGGTGGACTGGGCACAAGGTGCCGAGATACTGGCATTTACAGGTTATGATTGTCGTCTTCGTCTACATTAGGCTAGAGTGAGAAGAGTATCCTTATTTTACCATGCTACTAAACTAATTGACTTCTAAAAAGGGCGCAAAACAATTCCTACGGTCCATAATCTCGGCATCAATCTTTGATTTGTCATTCAGCTCATAACTGCAATTTTTGTTTTTAACCGATTTGCCTGCGTTTCCCATGCATGGCTTATCTAAGTCATTCGCTGTCATTTTTTCTATGCTGGCGTGTTGCATTGTTGTATAAGATCATGTGATCATGTTATGTATTTGTAAATGACATGGAAGGTCAGGTTTGTCATTGTTTCGCCATTGCGACTATGTTGGATCAGTGTTGTATATATGTTGAGTTGGCTACAATGAATTAAAAAGGAAAACTAAAATAAAATCTGCCATGATAATGAATAGTTTATTACTTTAGAAGAATTAAAGAAACGTTTTTATTCACCCATGGGTGAATTGAATAGCGCAAACTAAAACTATTCTCTGACTAAACGTTTATCAAAATCTCGTCGCGTTTTCCGAAGGCGAGCCCCGACTTTGTTTTTAATATCGAAAAGACTATATCACACGACAACTGCGAATATGGTTCCAAACAAAGTCTCGTCACAACGTCACCTCATATTACCGGTGATAGAGAAGAGTGACCACTTCGATTACAAGCTACGATATTAATACTATGCTACACCCAGTTCAACTCTCTGCTTGTGTTGAAGCTGTTGTGGAAACAGACTAGTCTTCGCATGCGATGCCTGTAGTCTTGTCACGCTGTTACGTGCGCATGTCTGTCCAATTGGATTGGGTCGCTCTGGCAGACTCCTCATGAGATCACGCCGCGACCACGGCTCTCCTTCGCTGACTTCGTTCACCTCCATTGGCTGAATGCGACGTTGCAGACGGGAGAGGTCGTCCTAGAAGGTTTGGTAGCGTCAGCCGACTGGTCAAGCTTTTACACATGTCTATGCACGTGACATCACTTATGCGCGGTTAACACGTAATATGGGGGTCGGGGCGGGGGGGGGGGCAGGTCATTTCCTTGTTGGCCAACACAAACTAAGCGTATCGACCCCACACTGCGTTTTTATAACAAAACGAAATGCTTCAGCATTTCAATACGTGCAGACGTTGAATTCTCCAACATCTGTATAGAATAGAGTTAGAATGCATGGTATTTTTACTAGAAGATGTCTGTCATTCTGGATGATTTCCTATGTGAACGGTATCGCATCGCTAGAAAATGATTAAAGTTTCGTAGATTGCAGCCCCAATACAGCTCTTGATCCCTGACGAAACATGTATTTATACAGGCATAGTTCTGTATATCTTGGAGTAGAATTTAATGTTATATAATGCCGGTTGGTAATAAATAAAGTTAAAATTACAATTATAATTAATTAATACAAAAATAGTACACAATCTACTTATCCGAACCCCTTGGGACCAGACTACATTTCGGAGATTCGGAAAAATGGAAAAATTTTCGAATTTTGAAATAGGTAGTGACAGTTACAGTATATGACCGGTATTCTGCAACTAGCATTTATAAACAAATGTTAATCAAGGAGGTACAATTGTTTGAGTAATGCCAAACACATTGATATTTCTGCAGTGAACCTTGTGCAGCCAAACGCGAGCTTTGGTGTGCAGACTACCTCCACGAAAAAACTCGGTTTCAGAATTTCGGATAAGAGATTATGCATGTACTGTTATAACAATATACCGCTGCTGCTGCTGCTACTGCTACTGCTAGTAGTAGTACTACTACTAACAATGATAATAACGATAATTCTGTAACGATAACGAGAATAACGACGGCGAGGGGGACAACGTACGGTGGCGCGCCGAACCCGGGACTCCCGAATCCCACGGACGGCTGCTGCTGCGTGAAGCCTCCAGCAGTCCCACCGAATCCCTGCTGCTGCTGTTGCTGCTGCTGCTGCTGCTGCTGCTGCTGCTGCTGCTGCTACTGCTGCTGCTGCTGCTGCTGTTGCTGCTGCTGCTGCTGCTGTTGCTGCTGCTGCTGTTGCTGCTGCTGCTGTGTGAAGCCTCCAGCACTCCCACCGAATCCCTGCGGCTGCTGCGGCTGCTGCGGCTGTAGACTGCCGAACGTCGGACTCTGCGCGCCCGCAGCCAGGGAGCCGAAGCCCGTGGCGCCCGTCTGAGCGGCCAGCGAGCCGAACGTCGGACCGGCGCTGTTGCCGGCGAAACCCCTGGAAATAGAAATTTGTTTGCGAGCGTTTCTCGATTTGCAAAGAGCGAGTAAATGCGACGAGGAATTAAATGCACGAAGCGTGAACGGACGCGAATACCGAGTATACACTCGTCACAGATCCACACGGGGTTGTGTATTGAATGTGTGTTCCGTAGAGATGGTCCCGAGAGCTCTCAGATTCTTAAATGCAAAGCTCGAGTAAATGCAACTGGGAAATAAATATAAGAAACGTGAACTGACGCGAGTATACACTCGTCACAGATCCACACGGGGTTGTGTATTGAATGTGTGTTCCGTAGAGATGGTCCCGAGAGCTCTCAGATTCTTAAATGCAAAGCTTGAGTAAATGCAACAGGGAAATAAATGTAAGTAACGTGAACTGACGCGAATACCGAGTATCCACTCGTCACAGATCCACACGGGGTAGTGTATTGGATGTGTCCTATAGAGAAGATCCCTATAGAGAAGATCCCCAGACCTCTGCTACACATAGACACTGACTATGTTGACATGAATACGCCGGTGGATATACGATCAGCAGATTCGAAACCTTTTAACCTCTCATTTTATCAGAATTTACGCCTCATCTTACGAGGACGTTTAACAGAGAAAAGTAAGGCATACACCCTTCTGGCCAAGACGCACGTTTCCAGACCATATTTCACCAGCGATGCACGAGCGATAAATATCGTTCGTCAAACGACAAAATTAATGAATGAAATTAATGATTAAGAATTAATTAATGTGTGCAGGCAAGAACAAACACTCGACGAACGAGCCGCGCATACGGCCGTCAAACACTATACGGCTCACCCGCCAAAGCCTGCAGTAGAATCCCCGGCGAACACCTTGCCGCCACTACCACCCAGCGGGTTAGAGAAGGAAGCCGTGCCGCCGAATCCCTGGGGAGAAGCCCCGAACCCAGGAGCTCCCCCGAAGGCTGGTGGCGATCCAAAACCCCCTGCAAAGCACAAACAAGCATCGCATTAGGTATTAACGACATTATTACATACTATCAAATCCCCGAGTAGCATGACTGGTCTTCGAGACCGATGTCAATACAAGCAGTCTTTCGATTACTCGATTGGCATATACCCTATCTTATGCATGCCAATAGCCAACCTTAATCATAACAGCAGCCATATAGTACCTGCACTCGCTCCTCCAAATGCACTTCCGCTGCCGAATGGACTAGACGCCTGTGCATCTTTTGGTGCGGATCCAAACGTACTGGTAGTTGAGCCAAACAGGCCTGCATTCGTCAGGAACCAACGAGAAAAATTAAAATGTGTAGGGTAGCATGTGCTAATGCATGCACATGAACGATGTTTACTACGACCATAAGCATATCTATACTCTAGGATCTACGTTATATATATGCAGTATATACGTTCTAGACGTGTACTAATTAAATATATGCGCCGTCACTGAGATGTATATTCATCGCAGATGTAACGAAAATCATCGGCAGTTTGTGCCGAATAATAATAATAATAATAATAATGACAATGATAATAATAATAACAACAACAACAACAACAACAACAACAATGACAATAACTATACTCTAGGATCTACGTTATATATATGCAGTAAGCCACTCAGTCGCGTTCGGGCGCGCGACGGCGCACAGTTACGAGTCAGGTGAGGGAACTCAAGCGGGAATCCGCTGGGCATGATGGCCGTCGCAAGCTAAATCGGTGTGGCGATAGACGCTCTAAAGCAGTGCCAATGGTTGCTGCAGGTCCACATAGCAAGGAGGAGGGCAGAACGCAAAATGCCTCGCTCCCCGTCACGCGATATATCGCTCCGTGAGGCCCGCGTGCCTTGTTTCTCTCCGTCCGCTCTCTCTCTTCTTCCCGATCTCTTGTCCTTCGTTCTCTTACTCCTCTTTTTTTCTCGTCTTCGCTCGCCCTTCCCTCCCCTCCTCTGCTCTGTATCTTCTTTTATTGCTTTTTTCACAGAAACGCATTTTTTTCGCGAATGTTAAGTGCGATCGTTGTTTCCGTCTATTCGTTCCGGCTAGCCGAGTACGTCAGCGTGCGGGTGACGGAGCGAGGTTTCTTCGCGGGCCTGGGAGGCAAGCGGCGAGCGGCTGAGAATGGCAAGCTAAGAGCGTGTCCGGTGGTTTCAACGCAAGGTGTTTGGGTCGTCTAGCGCGACAGGCAACGAGTAGTGCGCGCGCTACATT
>NW_014578086.1:31793-35682 GCF_000485595.1 Priapulus caudatus | reverse complement strand
CGGGAACAATATAACTGTAAATGCCAGTATTCCTCTGCCGACCCTTCGTGCCCCCGCTCCCCCCCGGTGACAATTTATTGCCTCTGTAGCAGGAAACACCTATACAGCAAACTGCCGGCATCCCACAAAAGCGGTGTTCCAGAAAATTGCGCGTAATCGGTTCTCGTGCCGCGCGCGTCGGCTCTCAAGAAGTTTGGCTGTGTTTCTTCACACCTGCTCGACCAATGACGTGGTGTATGTTAATGAGTTCGTTTCGCACGGCGAGGACTTGTAAGGCGGAGTTCGACAGAACCGTGTCTGGAAACTGCTCTGTGGTAGTTACTTGGATGAGCTGCATGTGAGCGCCCCTGTAGGGAAATAAAGGAGAATCAATGTTACAATATGTTGGCATCTTCATGTATAGTTTCGTACAAATACGTTAAAGTAAGTTCATACACATGTACACATATATTACCTATATGTTAACTACCATTACAACATATGCACATACACATTACCTATCATACTTGTCATATATAACGGCATAAACCCAATATGTGACTTCTAAGGCAGTACTAATTCTGCTCCGGTGGCTTTCAAACAGCAGTTTTCTTACAACTAAAACGGCCCGTGTAAAGAATGCAGTATTAGAAATCGCTTGTTTTTTGATATTTATGACTCGTTCATCGTTAATAACGTGTACCGTGCAAGATGGACGGTTCCGTTCTTAAAGATTTGTGAAAGTTCGTCATCACCTTGCTTGATTTAGATCATCTATCGCCTTTTCCAGTCCACTGTTGAACGCCGCACGATTCATCGTCACTCTTCTGCTGCGAGCGAAAAGAGGTGAGAGAAAATTAGGATGCAACAATAGTTATATTAGTTATAGTCAATATGAGGTAAGTCACAAATGCATCATGCATAATAAGATCATATAATAATACATATAAATATATAAATTAAATATAAATGTGATAATATGATAATATTGATAATTTAATAAGGATAAATCACGAACGGCAAATCAACAGTAAGAGAACGCATGTCAACACGTCAGTAGTTCGTCGGATAATATTCCGGTTCACTTAAAGAGAGGTTTCGTCCTCCGATAAATCAATGCGACGTGAAAGCTCGTGTAAATCTGCCATTTCTCGTTACAATGTAGTGGTATAAACTGCTGTTAAAGAGACGGTTGCAGATGTACACACGTATTATCGATACAGGACAACCGGAAGCATCCCGCAGCCACGTTAATGGAAACATTAAACAGCCATTTAAAGGTAAGTTGCTACGCAACGGCCGACAGTTCTACCCTGTATGACCAATTTTTAGTAAATGAGCAATAGGGTAGGTCGACCTGCACTAGATTCTCTGGCTTACTGGCAGTGTCAGGGAAGTGATGGCGGCTTAGCGACTGGTGGCCACTGTACATTTTCATCTTTCTTTAGAACCTGTCTGCCTGCCCATCGCTCTATCAATGTTCTTCAGACTCGCTTAAAAAAGATTAATCATGTCGCCTCGAAATACGGGCGCCAAAAATCTCCCCACGAATTCCTCCGTTCGGTGCGTTAAGCAACTCCTTAAAACCTTTCTGATATCTATAGAATCGTCTGTAGTTCTTTCATCTTTGATTAATATGACAAGTGGAAACAACTCTGTTCCATGGCCAATCCCTGATTAACTTAAACATTCAAATGTTAACCATGAAATCTGACGTTCTTCTATTACTACTGTGTAATTTATGTAGCATTAACCAAATGCTATGCCAATTGAATCATACAACTAGCATAATAGAAGTGCAGTAGGAGCCGGCAGAATAAACAAAAACAAATCCCTATGGCTGGCTTGCTCAGCACCACTTTCAGAAACACTACACTGCTCTGATGTAACATACAACACCAATAATTAAGAAAACATTTCACTCAAACTGAGAGAACCACATATCTGCTATACGCACCTTCAATACTGCTAGCTGGCAGAATTAACGTGCGGACCCCTGCCCTCACGTGACACCAAAACAATTAAGCCTGTGAAACAAGAACAAAGAATGGTTGAACATGATCAGCAGCATTGCCCCAGTCTCACAAATGAAAATTAGCTGAAGACGAAATGTATGGCCGCACACGGTGGCAGTGCGATTGGCATAGGTCGAAACAACGTCATACGAGAACAAAGATGGGGCTGACCCGGCGGACAGCGTGATAATACAAAATGATTTAAAACACAAGATGGCCGACACGCGGCCAGCTCTGTTTGAGGACAACCAGTTCACACCAAAAATAAAAGATGGCTGACCACGAAGTCTACGGCCGCACGGCCACGGTCTACAACAGATAAATAAGCGGAAAACACAAGATTTACAGTATATTGTCGTCTTGTCTACCTAGGCTAGAGTGAGACAGATATCCTATTATTTTACATGTACTAAAACTAATGACTTCTAAAGCAACATACGGTTCATAAATGCATCAATCTTTGTTTGTCATTCAGTCATACTGACAATTTTGTTTTTGTAACCATTTTCCTGTTCCCATGCATGCTTAACCTAAGTCATTCGCTGTCATTTTTTCTATCTGGGTGTTGTCATTGTGTATAAAATCATGTGATCATGTTATCATATTTGTAAATACATGGAAGGTGGTTTGTCATTGTTTGCCATTGGACATGTTGGGATCAGTGTTGTATATATTGTTGATGTACAATGAATAAAAAGGAAAACTAAAATGAAAATCTGCATGATAAGAATAGTTTATTACTTTAAGAGATATTAAAGAAACGTTTATTCACCATGGTTGAATTGAATAGCGCAAACTAACTATTCTCTGTAAACGTTTATCAAAATCTCGTCGGTTCCCGAAGGCGGCCGACTTTGTTTTTAATTCGAAAGACTATCATCACAACGACAACGCGAAATGGTTTCCAAACAAAGGTCAACAACGTCACCTCTATACCGGTGATAGAGAATGAGTGACCACCGATACAAGCTAGATATAATACTAGCTACACAGTCAACTCCTGGCTTGTGTAGAAGCTGGTTGACAGACTATATAGTCTTCGCATGCGATGCCTGTAGTTGTGTACGCGTTACGTGCGAGTCTGTCCAAGTAATGGTCGCTCTGGCAGACTCCTCCATGAGATCACGCGCGACCCACGGCTCTCCTTCGCTGACTGCGTTCACCTCCATTGGCTGAAGGACGTTGCAGACGGAGAGGTCGTCCTAGAAAGGTAGCGCAGCCGACGGTCAAGCTTTACACATGTCTACACGTGACATCACTAGCAAGTAACACGTAACAGACTATGGGAGTCGGGGCGGGCTCTTTCCACGTTGACAACACAAACTACGTTAGACCCCACGCTGGTTTAAAACAAAACGAATGTTCAGCATTCAATACGTGCAGACGTGAATTCTCCAACATCTGTATAGATAGAGTTAGAATGCAGGTATTTTACTAGAACAGTAGAAGATGCTGATCATCTGGATGATCCATGTGAACGGTATCGATCGGGAGAAAATGCATAAAGTTTCGTGATTGCCGCCCCAATACAGCTTTGATCCCTGCACGAACATATTTATACCAGCATAGTCTATATGTTGAGTAGAATTATGTTTATAATGCCGGTGGTAATAAATAAAAGTAAAATACAAATATAATAATAATAATACAACAAATAGTACACAATCTATTATCCGAACCCCTTGGGACCAGATACATTTCGGAATTCGGAATTTTTCGAATTTTGAAATGGTAGTGCAGTACAGATATATTACCGTATATCCTGCAACTAGCCAGTACTAAAACCAAAGTTATCAAGAGGTACAATATGTTTGAGTAATGCCAAACACATTGATATTTCTGCAGTGAACCTTGTGCAGCCAAACGCGAGCTTTGGTGTGCAGACTACCTCCACG
>NW_014578086.1:20589-31612 GCF_000485595.1 Priapulus caudatus | reverse complement strand
ATAATAATAATAATAATAATAATAATAACAGTGCTAATAATAATAATAATAATCACAATGTGCGCGCACGTACTCGTTGCCTGTGCCGTAGACGACCCAAACACCTGGTTGGAACCACCGAACACGCTCTTGTTTGCGTTCTCCGCGCTCGGCTTGCCTCCCAGGCCGCTGAAGAAACCTCCGCCTCCGTCACCCGCCGCTGACGTACTCGGCTGTCCGAAGATAGAACTGAAACGACGCCGAGCGAAAAAAAGCGTTTGTGAAAAAATGCAATAAAAGAAAGATACAGAGAGAGGGAAGGGAGGGAAGGCGAGAGAGAGAGAAAAAGAGAGAGAGAGGAGAGAGAGAAAGAGTTAGAGAAGGAGAGAGAGGGAGAAAGAGAGAGAGAGAAAAAGAGAGTTAGAGAAGGAGAGAGAGGGGGAGAGAGAGAGAGAGCGAGAACAAGGAGGGGCTCACGGAGGAATTATCGCGGGAGGGAGGAGGCAATTTTTGCGTTCTGCCTCCTCCTTGCTATGTGGACCTGCAGCACCATGGCAATGCTTAGAGCGTCCTATCGCCACGCCGATTAGCCAAAGCTGACGGCCAATCATGCCCCAGCGATTCCCGTCGAGTTCCCTCACCTGCTCGTAGTGGCCGTCGCGCCGCCGAACGCCGACTGGCCGAACGCCCCCTGCTGGCCGAACAGCGAACTGCTGGGCGCCTGCTCGAACAGCGGCTTCGAGCCGAAGACGGACGCGCCGGCAAACGCTCCCGTCGTCGTCGGCTGCGCAGCGGTGGCAACCCCGCCGAACAGAGAGGTTCCCGTGGCCGGCGGAGTAGCCTCACCGAACAGCGGCTTTCCCGGAGCTGTTCCGAACAGCCCTGAGGAACCGCCGAAGGTCGCTGCTGTCGCCGCCGCCGTCGTTGTCGTGGTGGCGCCCCCGAACGGCGACAACGGCGCCGCTGCGCCAAACGGCGAGGTGGCACCGGCGGTCGTCGTCGAGGCTCCGCCGAATGTGCTGCCACTTGTTGTGCCGCTCGACGGCAAAGCGAAGCCAGAGCTGAAACGATGCATCGCGGCGATTAACGCATGCATTCGAGGGGATGCGGAAAAAGTGTTCATCATAGACAGGCTTCGATTCCATAGAGGCTTCAGTAGAGATTCTATAGTCAGGCTTCACTATACAACTAGCAAAGGAAAATGCCAAGTACTGTGTACGCGGTATATTTCGCGATGGTTTAATTTTCGCGAATTTCGCGAACGCGTCTCCCTGACCGCACGCGAAAATAACAACACGTGAAAACAACAACACGCTGTTCTTCACCGATTCGGGAATTCACCGACTGCGAAATTAACCACTCGCGAAATTGTCCGTCAAGTCTGAATTCGCGAAAATATCTGTACGCGAAAAATATGGCTTACACAGTAATTCATAGATGGACGTCGGTTCCCATAGAGGTTACCGCTACGGCGGGTCTGACTATATGTCTATGCATGGCCATTAACATTTGTTCCATTTACTGTTTATTATCTGCATCCCATAACGATATACGTACCTTGCGAACAGACCGGTAGGGGCTGGGGCAGCAGCCGGCGACGCAAAACTGAATCCGGTCGCACCTGCGCCGCCAAACACGGAGCTCGTAGCCGCGGCAACGGGCTGCCCAAACGACGTTCCCGTGGTTACCGGTGCTGCTGATGTCGTTGTTGATGTTGCTGTTGCAGTTGTTGCCGCTGCTGTAGTCGTTGCCGTTGTAGTTGCTGCTGCTGCTGCTTCTGCTGCTGTTGCATCCACTGATGTTGTCGTCATTGTTGCCGCTACTGTTGCCACTGTTGGCGCTGCTGCTGCCGTCGTTGCCGTGGTAACCGAGGACGATGCGAAGACCGACGGTGAAGTGAACGAGAAAACCGAGCTCAAATTCACCGCCGCGCTCGCTTCACCCGCCGCCGACGTGACAACAGAGGGCGCTCCCTCTGCTGCCGCCGACACAGCAGGCGTCTGGCCCTTGCTAACTGCCGCCTGCGCTGCGGGGGAAGTAGCAGACTCGGACGACGGTGCTGCCGCAGCGTCGGCCGCCTGCGACGGCGATTTGAAGGTGAACGCCGCGGCGGCAGAGGTCGGTGGCGGCTGCGCTGCGGCGGCTGAGGCCTGCACGGCGGTCTTGCCGAACGTGAACCCGGCGCCGGCCGGCTTCCCGAAGACAAACGCCGCTGACGGCGATGCCGCGGCCGCGCCCCCAAAGATCGAGCCACTCGTCTTGACTCCTCCGAAAGCGCCGAGCAAGGACGATCCGGCTGCGGGCGCTGCCGCCGCGCCGGCGAACAGCGATCCGGTCGCCGGGCTCGTCTTGGGAGCGAAGCTGAATGCCGAGGCCTGAGAGGATGGTTGGGAAGCGGGAGCGGCGGGGGCCTGTGAGGACGCGAGGGCCAACACTACGGTGTCTGTCGACGCAGTCTCCTCCTCGATCGTAAACGTGTCTGCGAGCAAACGAGTGATGCCATACAGCAAACAATGTCTCATTAAGATACAAACGTGTCTGCAAAAAAGTGACACAAAACAGCAAACAATGACTCGTGAAAATACAAACGTGTCTGCAAAAAAGCAAGTGACACAATACAACCAGCAGTGAGTAATTTAAAAACAAATGTGTTAGCAAAAAAAAACAAGTTCCACATACAACAAACAATGATTCACGAAATTACAAAGGTCTACATTTATTTGCGAAGACTATAGAGATATCTGTATTATACACATTTCTCATGGGAATAAACCATATAGGAGATATGATGAGCCAAACCACGTGTGGTCTCATATATAACCATTATAACCAAACCACGTGTAATCTATACCTTCCTCTTCGTCCCCTTCTCCTTCTTCCGGTTCCTCGTCCACCTCTTCTTCTTCCTCCTCCCCTTCCGCCTCTTCCTCCTGCTCAACTTCCTCTTCCCCTTTGTTAAGCTCCTCTATGGTCATGCCATTGAGTCCGAGTGGACAGACAGTTCCTCCCACCTCCTGTTCGGATGAACTGGGGGTTGACGGTGGAGTAACGTCTTCCAGGACTGCAGAAGTGCACCACAGCATTTCACATCACAACATTCACACACTATACTACCTCTTACTACTACCTACTACCTACTACCTACTACTTCCTGAAAGCTGGCCTCACGTGATTTATGCTCGTCATTTTCTAGATATTTCATGAAAAGAATTTTAAAACGTTTTGGGTTGTAATTGGAAGCGTAGCCTATTTAAGGGAAAAGTGCTAGGATAGCTCCCATAATTATCTTCAGTTAAAAGGGTTTTATGTACCTACATAACAATTATTGTTGTACAGCAACTGAAAGTTTGCAAATCTGTGTTTATCGACCCAAACTTGCGGCTCATGTCATTAGATATTGCTACACAGCAAGAATAAATTAATAGTAATAATTTAATGTCAAAATAATGCCGAGGGATAGAGTAATATTAGCATCTTAATAACCTTAAGCACAAAATTGCAAGACGTATATTTTAGTTGCAACTCATTCTTCATTCCTTAACATCAATTAGAATCAGCACAGTTTATATGTTAATTATATATCTCACCAGCATATGTAGATATTGGCTCGACAGTTGCTGATTTGCTGGTGGTGCCAACAGACGAGACTGTGCTCACTGGCGCAAAAGAGAAGGATGGTTGTGCCTTAAACTGAAAAGCTAAAGCAAATGATGTTCGTATAAGTCTTATGGGTATCGTATATTTAGGCTTTTCAAGGCTCAAAAAAACACAAACAGAACATGGTTTAGAAACAAATAGGCATGCATATATATATATATGCACAATTCCGAAAAACATCCACTGTCAAGCGATATCAATGGTATCAACCCTAGCCAAGGATTGAAATCTTAAAACTACGATGACGCAAATGAATAACTTCGCACACAAGTGACAAGTGACAAGCGTAATCACAATAACGATCGTGATCACTTTGCTGCCAACCGTCAATCTACTCACCAACAAATAAAACTGCGATCCACTACTGACGTTACTACCTGATTATCATCGATTATCTCACAACCGAATCGTTAAAAAAACACGCTGACCGCAAACAAATACGTTCGTCGTCGTCACCGCAGCATCAATCGCTCTAGCGTTAATCACGATCTACTCAATGACATCCCGCGGACCAGCGATCCGTCGCCACGGCTACCTGAAGGCGCCGTCACGGCGGACGAAGCCACGGACCGGACCACTGTCGTCGCCGCGGTAACGCCCTCCGGTTTCTTCTGCTCGCCGCCGCCACCGAACGGAGGTTTCGCCGCGGGAGACGCGTCGGTGAACGCAGGAGGGGCTTGGAACGAGAAGGCGCCGAGCGTGTCCGTCTTTCCACCGGCCGTCGCCAGTACCGGGGCGCCTGCAACACGACGGCGTTGACGCGGTTGCAGACGAGAACCGAGTCGATAAGCAACACACGCTCGCTCAGACGTAACATCAAAAACTTGAGAAGAATGAATGCTTGAGAGAAAAATTACAGAAGGAATGCAAGATATAACACACACATACAACACACATACAGGTATAACACATACAGGTATAACACACATACAGGTATAACACACATACAGGTATAACACAGATACAGGTATAACACACATACAGATAAAACACACATACAGGTATAACACACATAGAGGTATAACACACATACAGGTATAACACATACAGGTATAACACATACAGGTATAACACACATACAGGTATAACACACATACAGGTATAACACACATACAGGTATAACACACACACAGGTATAACACACATACAGGTATAACGCACACACAGGTATAACACAGCCAGATATAACACACACACACACAGTTCACAGCCATCACATATAGGTTCACAGATGTAAGACACACACTATTAGACATAACAGAGACAATCACATGCACGCATGCACGCACGCAAGCACGCACACAACATAATGAAACAGAAACCAACACAGACACAACACGCAAACACAGAAACGACACGAGATGCGCAGAGATACAACATAGCAGAGACACCGCAGCACCGGACGCGCAGCAACCCTACGCTAATAAAACCAGAAAACAAACGCAGCTCTCCAAATATTTCACGCGAATACGAGAGAACATCGGCGCTCTGCGACGCAGCAGCCTACCCGATCCGAAGGTGAAAACTGCGGCTGTCTTGCCGGCCGCCGCCGCGGCTCCAGCGGAGGCCGTGCTACTGAACGCGCTGCCCTCCTGACCGAACCGAGTAACGGGTGCATCCGGTTTACCGGCTGCCGTCGCCAACGCGGCAAGCTGGTCGAACGCGACCGCCGGCTTGCCAGGGGGCGTCGTTTGGCCGGCAGTGACCTCCGGGGTGACCTTAATCGATTGTGAGGTCACACCTGTGCGATTGTAACGTGTAATAATTCTCGGATGACGGTCGAGGGCGTTTTATCGGAAAACATTTTTCGACGAAAAACACGACAGTTGAAAAAAAACACACGACAGTCGAAAGTATTTTAATAAAAAAATACTGATTTTCGAGCAGCTGAAACTGACACTTTCTTCATGCACTTTGAAGTCGAATAAAATTAATCGAGTTCTTTTTAAGACAACTCTGATTTTAGTTTACCTCGACAAAGGGTACGCGGTTCCTAGCAGAACGTTTCTCGCCGTCCAGCGGTACCTCTTACGTATATGTAACTTACGATGTCACAACCTTCGTTCGGACTGCAATCGCGCGATGAAGACGCGCGGAAGACGAGCTACCTACCATCTGGCTGCGCGAGTGGTCGCCCGAATGCAGAGGTGGCGCCACCGTCGGCAGCATCCCTGGCGTCGTCGACAGGCTCCGCGCAGGCGCTCTCCTCCAACGCCAGCTCGTGTTCCAGCTGACGCTTCAACGCTTCCACCGAGACGACCTTCGACACCATCAGGTTCGCTGCAATCACGAGCCGACGTCGATCAACAGCACGACAATTATTCGTCTCGCTAACATTAACATTAACATTAACATTAACATTATCAATTATAGAGATCGATATCAGAGTTGGAATCGGTTGTGGTAACTCTCGCTAACGACTAATCACTCGTCGGCTCAGCAGCGAGGTCCGACGCAGAGTTCCAATTAGCAGAAATAAGCAAGTTATTAGTAAGTAATTTATTAGTAAGACACGTAGCGCGTGCCACCGACCAATGACTCGTCGACCCAGTGCCGGCGCCGCACAAAGTCTCGACCCTACACCACAACAACATCACATCTCCAGAGATGAGAACAGCCCCGGACAAAATCCGCGGAACATATTTCTACTTACTGGTAGCACTTTCACGGGGTCAGGGAGTTCTTTAAAAAAAAAATTAGATGCTTGCAGATGCATTCTGAGGCACAGAAATTCGGAAAACTAGCTTGTTCATGAACGCCTTCATTGAGCGCGCATTGCGCGACTGACTAGTACATTTGTCGGCCACGGGATGGCGAGCTCAGATGGTAAAAAAGCATCACTAGCCGTGGGACATTTTTCCACTGTCCGCGGGTGGCAGTACCCCCCCCCACCCTACAATTTTCTCAATGGATTTGAACGATTTGGAAAATTGATAATTTTCGAAAGTGAAAAACGCGGTAAACCGCGGATCCGCGGGAGATTCTTATCTCTGCATCTCGGGTCGTGGCGAGACAACATCGCGCGCGCGCACATGGGGCGTACCTGGCACGGTGGATCGCACAGGCGTCACCTTCCTCCGGCCCAGCAGCTCCTTGAGTCTGCTCTGCGCCTCCGGAGACAGCCGCTTAGTGGGACTCGGCGAGGAGACCTTGTGCTGCAGCAGCGAGTCGGCAAGAACGGACAGGTCCACGCCATCACTGCAGAAGATAGAAAGATATATATATACAAAAGATAAAGATAAAGATATAAGATATAGATTTGCACAATTATATGCTGCACAATATATCAGCTCTCTCACGAAAGGCATTAAAATTGTGAAAGGCGGAGTGTGTGCACGGCGCCGTCACTGCAGAAGGTAGAATAGAGCAAGACAGAGCGTGTGCGCAACACTGCATGATAGACATACTCAATTTCACAGCAAAAGGTAAAATAGCATAAGGCAGTGTGTGCACAATTCTTAGCTGTACAATAGATCTACTCTGTCACTGAAGAAGGTAAAATATCTTAAGACAGAGCGCATGCACAACTCTTAGCTGCTCATCAGACGTAATAGATCAGATACCTTGTTACTGCAGAAGGTGAAATAACATAAGGGCAGGCAGACGTTAGCTGCGCACTCAAAAACTCATTAGGTACAATTTCTCATTAGTAAACATTAGGAGTCAATTTCGCTTAGGTCCTTTACTTGAGAACTCGCTCACATTTCACATTCGCTTCACAAGGAAATGTGAGGCTCAAGCAGTGTAACACAGTATCCTCTAAACACCTCCACCATACATCAGTATACACTGTAAAAACAAACACTCGCAGCAGCACATCATAGACACCCACACACGCCTCAGCACCCCTCCATCAAAGAAAACCTTAACCTAGGCGTCTCTCTGACTCTCCGAACACACGACAACACTTCTCTAAATGAAAAAACTCGCCCAAACACCCCCCGCGCCTAAACGGATCCTGATTCGACTCCCGGTGGTCGCCCCTCCCCTCCAGTCAATGTAGTTCAGTGGCCTGATCCTGATCCGACTCCCGGCAATCATCCCCCCCCCCCCCGCCCGTACGTACCCGCGGTCGACCGTCCTCTCGTGGTCGTGTCCCGCGGCGGCGGCGGTGGGTGGAGCGGCGGAGGCGGGGATGTCGGTCCAGCGCGCGGCGGCGTTGTACAGCCGCAGGTCGGCGAGCTGCGCGGCGAGGCGATCGACGCGGTGCGCCTGCGTCGCCGCCGCGTTGCGGTTGTTGCTGACGACGTTGTAGACCATGTCGGCGGACGGCACCCTCAGCTTCCTACGCGCGTGCGTGGGGAGAGAGAGGGAGAGACATTCACTCACACATGCACTCACGCACACACGCACGCGCGCACACAGAGAGAGAAAGAGGGGAGAGAGACAGAGAGAGAGAGAGTGAGAAAGAGAGAGAAAGAGAGAGAGAGAGAGAGAGAGAGAGAGAGAGAGAGAGAGAGAGTAGAGAGAAGAGAGAGAGAGAGAAGAGAGAGAGAGAGAGAGAGAGAGTAGAGAGAGAGAGGAAGGGGTCAGTGGAAATGATTTTGGTTTTCCAGGCACTTTGAAAAGTCATGGAAAATGGGGAAAGTCATTAAAAGTCATTAAATTTAAGATTTTCCTGGAGCATTCATAGTCATAGTTTAATTTGTAACTTTTGACAACTTGAAAAAGAGTTTTAAGAGTCTCATACAATGTGTTTAGAATAGTTAGAATGCCACCAAATTGCACAATTTTTCCAAAAAGTTTACGCCGGGGCGAGCATACCGGACCCCTCTACGCTGGCGCGCGAATTGCTCCTCCGCGGCAGCTTTCTGTTGCGTAGCTCCTCGAGAGCGCGCAACACGCTTTGAATCCAAGCTTATGCCGATGGTTTTTCGGCCAAACCGGGCCAGTTACCTCTTTGTATAATTCGCCCCGCCCAGAAGAAACCCTGGTTATAGAGCATTCCTTCTAAAACTTAGATCATTAATGAGAGAATTCTTAGGTCATGAAAAGTCAGATTAAATTTCACTCCAGGTGATCTGTGGGAACCCAGTTTCATCCTTGCCGTGCGTAAAAAGTTGAAAGATTAAACCTAAATTGAAACTCGGTCGAAACACCAAAAGTTTAATTGAAACTTGTGAAAAGAAAGTTTAAAACATTTAAAAACTCGTGTGAGCGAGAAAAAATGTAATTAAAACATCGGCGAACCAGAGAACGTACAAAGTTAAAACTCGTCTCGTGTGTTCGCCTCCGCGACGCACGGTGAAGCCAGGTTTGAGAACGGACGATGTCTGAGCACCGATGGGCCGAAGCGAGCAGCGCTCAACGTCGGTGCGTCCGGCCGGTTAATGGACGGAGATCCTCGACATCAGGACGCAGGCACATTGGACGCGGGCGCCCGCTACCAGTTTGTCGAGAAGCCGGAAGAAGTCGACGTCGGCGTGCTCTGATAGTTTTGGCGCCCACGTCATGAACAGTTAGTAGAGACGTGTACTCCATTTTCCAGCTGTATATATTATTAAATACAATATCATTTTAATATCATATTATGTATATTATACCACGGTAGGATATATCATATATGATTTATATGTAGTATATAATGCATTAGTTCGTTGTGCAAGCCATCGCTTCGCGTGCACTTGCCGCCCTGTAACCATGTAACCCATAGCGGTGTTGTAGTAACGCAGCTTGCTGAGTACGTCACGCATTCGGTGTAACACAGATGTGTAGGGAACTCAATTTTTTGCCATAGTTTGATCTCGGCTATGGCCCAACGGCCAAAGGTGACTTCACACGACTGGTGAGGCACTTGCCTCACTACCTGTTAGGCACCTATACACTGCGCCGAGCGCGCGGAGTGAGCGTGTGCGTCACATGTGTATCTCTCTGGAGGTTCTGCACCACACGTTCTGTTATATGCCTTCTCGTGCGCTATGTACATGTTAGCAGCAAGCGGCGGACATTGACGTGCAAATCTACTGATACGCAATGTACAAGATACCGGAACTGAAGAGACGAGATGGCTGTCTCTGTGGTACGACTGTATCGATTTGTGGTCACAAGATGGGCCGAGGGATTGGCGGAGGGTGGCTAACTCCCGCCTAGTTCTCCTGCCACATGACAGGCGAATAACTCGTGCGTATGTCATGATACATAGCACGGACCCGGGGCGCGCCGCACCCTGGGTCTCAGAGGTTCCGTATCACCTGGTACAGTGGTAAGGTCACTACCATGTACACATGCCCTTTCTCGGCCGGCGATGGCTAGAGGGGGCGTAGGAGACTGGCTATCCTGTAACCAAGCGAGCGGCAGTTGCGTTTTAAATAACTAGTACTATATCGCTATTATCTAATAATATATAGTATGGAGGGGTGTTATGGCGTTATATATCAGATGTACTATGGGTACGAAAAGCGTAGTAGCGTGTGGTTCATATGTTACATGTATTATAGTGCTAAATGGACGGAATAAAACAGCAGGCCGACTGCGTGCTAGAGACGTTCCCTGAGACTAGCTTGGGGGCTTGCTACATGTACAAAGCGATGCGGAGTCCGTTCCATTTACGTCCGCTCGAAGCTCATGCCACCTCTATCTATCATGTTATATGTTATACCTATTGCATACTCCAATATAGCCGATGTTAGCTATGATGCGTATGTACACTGTATTACTATAATATATCTAGCGCCGGCCCTGTAGCACACGGACTCCACGGAAATCGAATTCGGGATACGAGGGCCGATTTTCGTCTTCCTGCGTTCCGAGCCGGATCCTCTGTAATACATTGTTTTGCCCGTGATTTATCACACATGAGTTTCGCAGACCTCTTGCGGAGTTAGCCACTTCTTTTTTTTTTTCGTTACAGTGTACATCCAGAATAGGCGATTGGGGCATCTGTTACATGGGCCATCTAAGATATTAGACATTTAAAATTGTTAAATACAGCGACCTTTAGACGCTTATTATGTTACTATAATGTACCAACTTCTACTACCGCTTTATTCATTTACTACGCTGTGTACGTATGATTACGTGTACACTGTACAACGCACGACGCGTAGCGTGTGTACATGCTACAAGCGATGTGTGCGTGATGTACATCTGACAGCGAAGCGTGCGTCATGTACATTAGGAATTAATACAGAGCGACTCGCGTTGGCGGTGTGTGTACTGTACAAGCCCCACGAGCGCCCTTACCCGGGCCACACTCTGCAATGATACTATGACATGCTACCGAAAGCGAGCCCGTGCGTATTCGTCTGTAACCAAGCAGCGAGCCGATCCGCGTGTCACTGTACATGCTAGATATAGCAACCGCGAAATGCGCCCACCCACGTCACCAAATAGCGCTTGTCACCATGATCGCTACCATGCCTCAACACGTGAGGTCGTGCGCCTCGGA
>NW_014578086.1:17516-20579 GCF_000485595.1 Priapulus caudatus | reverse complement strand
TTTTCAAGGCCTGGAAAACCAAAATCCATTTTCCATGACTTTTAATGACTTGTAATGACCGTGGAAACCCTGTGAAATGATAAAAAATGCAGGGATCCTAAAATCTCGTACGAAATCTCGACATTCAAGTTGAAACGAGCGGATGCTACGTGAATAGACTGCTGTAAAAACAGCCTCTATAATGCCGACGCCTGTTTGCAAAGCAGAACATCATGGATTCACGGCGGGGAAAAAACGGTCGCTAAATTCTTCCATGCGAGGTGAGATTTTTAAATCTCTATTTTGGAAAAAATAACGTCGCGTTCAGCCTGATTGCACGTCTAACTTCAAACCCTGCCTTGCTCGGCACCCGGCGACCGACGTCTGCACCCGTAGACGCGACTCTACTCAAACGTGACATCGCCCGACGAGCGACCTCCTCACCTCCTCCTAAAAGGATTTTTCCCGATGTTTTCTTCCGATTTTTTTCTCGGAACGTTTTAATTTTTTTTTTTCCAATTCCGGATTTTACAGGAAAATGTAGCATCACTGGCGACTCCGCTCGAACTCGCCGTCGTCTGTGACCGGACGAGCGACCTCGGTCTCATCACACGCACGCACGCACGCACACAGACATCCTCACCTCCTCCTGAAAGCTCGCCGCCAACGTGTCGGACGCCTTCTCCTGCGTAGACTGCTGCCGCTGGCCGTGCGCGCCGACGGCGACCGCCTGCTGAGGCTTCGGCTGCACGACGGCCGGCTTCGCCGGCTGCAGACTAGACGTCATCGCGACGGGCTTGCTGCCGACGCCGCCGCCGCCGCCGCCGCCACCGCCGACAGACCCCGCCGCAATCTGCGAGGTCACGGCCGCCTGACCCTGCGGCTTGCCGAAACCCGGAGCTGCGGAAGAGAGAGAGCGAAGTGCGTGGCAACAATTGAGATGAGCGCCCTCTACGATACTGAGAGACCCGTGTTAGCTGTCACCTCTATAGAAAGGACGCCTGCCTAAAAAGGACACTTTTGGCACTTTCCCTACGTGGAAGCTACACTTTTAATATATATATATATATAATCATGTCCATAGTGGAGACACGTACCTGTCTGTAAAGGACGCTCTGCGCGTTTCACTTCACCGACCTTTATATACAGGAGTATGCCACTGATATCCTTATACCGCTGTGCATGAGAATGCAGCCGGCTACATTTCCGTTAATATTATAACGTAATCAACTAAGATGACTGACTATACCTGTGCCGAACGACGAAAGCCCTGGAGCGGCGCCCCCTGGTGTCGCGGACGAGGTGGCCGAGGGCGGACGAAACGCGCTCGGCGTGACCGGGGCGCCACCTGGCGAGTCGGCGAGCGACGACAGTGCCGGCGGCGCGGGAACGCTGAACTGGAACCCGTTCATGCCCTTCGTCGCTCTACCCTGCACGCCCGCCGCCGGCGCAGGCGGGGTGACCCCTGCCGCCGCTGTCGCTGTTGCCGGCGGCGCCACAGGGGGCGATGCGAATCCCGACGGAGCGGCGATCTGGGTGAAGCCCCTGCCGGAGGATGGGAACGGGGGCATGCCCGCTGCCGGCGTACCCTTGTCTGCCTCGGCAAAGCTGCAAAACGCGACGGGATGACGCGGCAGATTCAGGGCGGTGGGAACGTCTCGATGATCGCGTTTCTCACCATACTACCGACGACGGAAGCTGCTGCACGAGATCGTGTACACCCAGTAGATCCTAGCTTCTAATAATTACACACGTAAAATATATGCTAACCTTGACCTTACATACCGTGTAAACAGATTTGCCTTCGGTGTCTCGGGAAACGGCGACGTCGACGACGTAGGCGAGGCGGCGGCGACGCCCGCCGACACTCCGACCCGCTCCCCTGCGACGCTCAGCGGCTCGACGGCGCGCGTCATTAAGGGGGCGCCACCGGCGGCGGCGTACGTCATGCGGAACGGGTTGAGGATGCCGGCCGTCGAGAGAAGCAGGAAGACGGGCATCGGTGGCGTCGTGCGGCTCTCTCCTGCGGACGGGAGGGAGGGGGGGGGGAAGATGAAAATTATTCGCATTTACTCTCTGGAAGAAAGTTCAAGAAACGCAAATGTAAGGCACGGCTGTTTCGTTCAGAAATCGCGGTTTTTAGAATGTTGTTTTTTTTCTTTCAAATTTATGCTTTAAAGTGAAATTGGTCTCTCTCTCTCCTCTCGCTCTCTCTCTCCCCTCCCTCCCTCCCTCCCTCCCTCCCATCCCTCCCTCTCTCTCTCTCTCTCTCTTCTCTCTCTCTCTCTCTTCTCTCTCTCTCTTCGCTCTCTCTCCTTCTCGTTCTCTCTCTCTCTCTTCCCTGCTCCTCTCCCTCTCCCTCTCCCTCTGCCTATCTCTCTCTATCTATCTACTCTTTTATTATATCTATCTATCTATATATATATATATATATTAGTATAATATGTATGGAAATAATATAATATGAACATACGTTTAATTTCAGCTTACGGAGACGATTCATTTCTGCCTGATTATTCGTGTTAAACAAGGTGCATTATTGTTTTATTATTTTCAACACGAGCATTATAGTGTGTGCCCTCGAGCGAATTCGAGTTAGACGCAGCATATTGGCCGATGAGTGCTTGACGAAACTGCGCGTGAGTGCTCTCGCATCTGCTGACCCTTTGTGTACGTAGACGCGTACTACACCAGGCACCCATCAACGTTGTAGGTCGTTCCTATAACGGGTCGATGAAGAAAAAAAGCACTGTCGCTGAAGACTGTCGGCTATATTATGATGAACTAATCTAAAGTACTGGCGGTAAAGTTTTACATTTACCACTATATAAAGCATGGGATATCCGCCTTTATTTATTCGTAAAAATAATTTCGATTTGTTGCATTTTCTGCAAACTTGGTATCGTCTACGCGATATTGATTTGTGTACGTCGTGCGTAGATTTAGTAGCAGCGCGCATGCTTGCATTACGGTTGGACTCTCCCCCCTGTCCCTACCACATCACATGCTGCATGTCACACATACATGCTGCAGTCACACATAGATGCTGCAGTCACACATACATGCTGGCAGTCACCATACATG
>NW_014578086.1:12169-17235 GCF_000485595.1 Priapulus caudatus | reverse complement strand
AGAGAGAGAGAGAGAGAGAGAGAGAGAGAGAGAGAGAGAGAGAGAGAGAGAGAGAGAGAGAGAGAGAAGGCGACAGATAGAGTGTGAGAGCGAAAAGCACACAGACACCGATGGATTCATAACATTACAATCAAAATAGAATGTGGGGTCATAAAAAATAAATGCAATAAACCTATGACACCAGATTCTATTTTGATGTTACATTACGGTTACAGAGATGAATAATATATATGTGTCTGTAACTCATCTCAGCATCTGTTATTAGTGTCGTACCAGGGTGTAATGTAGGACATGTAGTACATATGCTTCCTCGTGTCTCCGCTCCCGAAACACACGTCATCGTAGTTCACGTACATCACCTGCCCGGATTTCTTCAAAAAGGTATCGCGTGGAAAAATTTTAAAAATTACAACCGCACATGTTCACAACTCCCAATGCATAACAGAGTACATCGGCTTATGGGGTCTTTATTTTGACTCGAATTGTATGACAGTATAAAATACGGAGCACATAAAGTTCATGAAATCTTGATGTTTATATAGGAAATTTTTATCTATCCATGACGAGGGCAACAGACATTTCAATGATAGCAACCTTCCTATCAGCTTCACTAATTGTCATTCACATTTCATTAACACTCCGCAACATTGAGTATTAGGCGTTAACACCGTGTCAAACTGCAACTCTCCGCAATGCACTCAGAATATGCACTCAATTTAACTATACTCCCAGCTAAAATCAATTTCGTTTGTATACTAAATGACAAAAAATTTAGTTAAAAAAAATTAAACAATTTTAAATATTTCTATGTAAAATATAGTTTGAATCCTAAATTAAAGACTCACAGACGACGTAACGATGTAAAGGACAGGCTGCTGGGACGGCTCGTCATCGGCGCTAGCGTAAACGGCTGCAAACACGTGCGACGACACCCACAGAACGTCGAGCACTGCAAATGCAAATCAAAGGAAACTTGATCGATATTAAGTCTGGGGGGCACTAATAGCATGCCTACTGCAAAAACCCTTACGGAACCAATTCGTTTCACAGCACTTATTACTAGTGGTGTAACGATACATTTTGTTTCGGTTCGGTTTGGTTTTCGCTCTTCGGTTCAGTTCATTCGGTTCGGTTATTTTCAGTAGTAAAAATGCTGAGAAGATGGGGAAATTTCCGCTCCATTTTGAATAACAATAATAATACCTATCATAATATTATACATTTATTGTGTTATTCATTGGCCAAAAAACAATAAAGTAATACAGTTCAAGGATAATAGTCATAATACTATTCATTAAAGTGATCTTCCTCACCAAAATAGACTATTAGACTAGTAGTCTAAGACTACCCCATGTATACACATTGGATATTTTCCTCAGCAGCACAAATGACCAAAATCTCACGCATTGTCACCCCGCACACGTTGAGAAAAGTGCGAGGAACGGAGCTTGGTGTAAGTACTGAGCTGTTTGCTCACCGCGTGCGCCCCCCTAACTGAGAGTGGGTTGAATTTATTTCCCGGAATCGAACCGAGAACCGAAAAGAAAAAACAACAACACGAAAACCGGACCAAACGAGATGTACCATGATACAGTTGAATCGCGGTTAATCGCTACACACCTACTCATTACATTGCGCAATCTAATCGCTTTGGAATAAAAACAAAACATGTATTTTACGCATCAAAGCTCGGTTGAAATAGCTACGTTACATGTTTTAGGCACCTTTTAGCGCTGGACCACCACTAGGTGGCACATTGATAGTCTTTGCAACCTGCAAGGTAAGCTTGTATTGAGTCAGCGTTCCGTTGGCGCTTCCCACAACTAGCTGCTTGCCTTTTGGACTCCAACAAACTGCAATGATATCGCACAGTAGACTCATCAGTACAATCACGTGGAACATCAGCGACACGTTTCGTTTAATCTTACGACTGCAGACCGCGCATTTGCATGCATTAACGTAGGTGATGGCGTATACACGCTCAACTTCAATGCTTGCTACTGACCAGAATGATGGGAACGTACTTGCAGTTGCTCCTGTTGTCGAGGGCAAACCTCCGACCATGTTATAGGATCGTCCGTCTGATCCCACCTCACAGAGAGTGACCGTTCCGTCAGACAAGCACGCGGCAAACAAGAGAGCATTCTCGGGATGCCATGCAAGGTTGTGTAGCGTGGCGCCCTCTGTGGTGCTTAGTCTCACAGTTTGGAATGGAGTTGGCATCTTGTCCTGTTAAAAAAAAACAGGCAATGGCATCTAGCAAATATGTCACCGGCACACTCCACTAAAAACCAAAAGAAAATTACCTCTAGATGAACAGCATTTAGATTTCTATAGTTCCAGAACTCATATGTTTTGTAAGCCTAGTAATTTGGTTGAGACTGCTTATAAACCAGTTGTCATTTTGTTTCTTTCCTGTACCGATAAGTGAATCTACAGGCATGAAAACAGGTTGAGAGGTTTTTGGAGGAAATATTTCAATTTGCGCCGAAGGCACGATAACGGTGCGCATAGCACACTGTCTTGCTACGGGGGTCTGGAGGCATGCCCCCAGGAAATTTTTGCAATTTGGAAGTGCAGATAGGCCAATTCCATGCATCCTGGAGGAAATAGTAAGTCCATTCTGTTCTTAGTAAAAGACCAATTTCATGACTAACAATTCAAAGTCTTGTCATTTTCTATGAATCATTGTCACCGAGTTTCTGTAACCGTGAGAATTAGGGTAAAACCCTTTACATTACATAGATACAACGTGATATTTATCTGGAGTTCCGTTACTTCTGTGTGAAATTTTACGTACTTTTCCTGACTTTTTATAAAGTTTAAATTAAAAACGGGGTGCATTTTGGCATGAAAAGTACACCCTACCCCCTTCAAATTTTTTATTTTTTTTGCATTGATCTCAAGAATGACCATGGATAATGAAAACCAAAACCCGGAAATCCGCGAATCCGCAAAAAAATTCTCATGCCTGAATATAACAAAACCAGTAGGCAATACAGCCAACCAATGTCGAGCAAGTAAAAGCACTCAATGAGAACGTTTAACATTACCACAGGTACAATTCTAGTATAACATTCGTTTGCAAGGTAGACGGTTTATTAGCCCGGCAGATACGTTCACGCGGCGATATTCACCCACCTTATTATAGAATGCCCTAACGTCGTACAAGTCAGCAAAGACCTGCTGACTCCGAACACTGCACACGGACAAGGTTAGATCATCTGAACTTAACGCCACATGCATTGGCACAAACGAAAGCTGAACATCCATGGCAGGAAACTGCTCGACATGTGTCCTGTCAGCTTCCACATCTTTCTCGTCCAGAAACTTGGTTTGCATAACCTTAAACCCTGCAAGGATGAACGTCTATATAAACGCGGTGGCGACAATCAGTGTTGATGGCACTGATGAAAATGAATGAAACTGAGGTAAAAAAAAAAAAACTACAGCTTACAAATTTAATTACATAAGTCACAAACCTACAGCAGAAACTAGAAGTACTATTGAAATATAGTAACTAAAAAACAAATATGAGTTTCAATGATATTTATACTTGTGCTGTCAAAGTAAACATTGTGATTTCTGGTTATTAAGTTACATATATTAGATAAATATGCACACGCTCATGTAATGTGTAAATATTGAGAAAGAGTCATCATTAGGGCCTACCTTTGCCATATACTAAAAAGGTCAGTCCATATTTATTGGATACAGCAAGCCATTTTAGTCTTTGGTCAAGACCGCTATTTTGTGGCTCGAACACTTTGAACTTTCTCATCAACTTGAAGGAAAACTCCTGCACATAAACATTACAAATGTAAACATCCATGTATGATTGAGTTTCTTAATTGCATGTGTGCTCATCAACTTTGCTAGTACATGCATCCCCAAACAATACATTCTACAACTGTAACGTCAGACATAAGCAGATCTATGCAAAATTGCCAATAATTAGAATTATGCAATGTTCAAACATATCATTAAGACCTTATATAATTTGCTTCTCGTGCAATAATGGCAGCATTCAGGCATGAAACAAGAATTGTGCATTTATTGTCGTTTAACAAATAAACGGAGCCACACTTGCCTCTTTACTGACATCCCTGGTAGGTGGAAGTTCTGCCATTGTCAAATGTTTGGTCTGTATTCACTTCGGCGTTTTAATTTTCACCCTTTTTCACGTATACTACATAGTAGTACAAGCAGTATCAATGCCAATGGCCATGCGACCCTTTAAATAAATGAAAGGTAAATTCATGAAAAATTCTTTGAATGCCAGCACCATGCTGGCATGCATTGATTAAGAATACTTTGACTGCAATACATGAATTGATGCAATGTTGTAGCGTCGTGAGAGCCAGGGTCCCGTAAGCGAACGATTTCACAAACTTTGGACTTTTGACTGTTGCGGGTTTACATGGTACACCAGGTGCCAGGGTGCGAAATTAACGGGAGTCCGAAGTCAAATACTCCCGGATTTACTGCCGGACTTACTGATTTGACACATGCAGTCCTGAGTCCGTGTGACTCCCTGAAATTCTGTTATACTAACTAGTTCTTTCCAGAGCACGGCTTCGCGGAATTACCTTATTTTTTCAGCAAATGTCCAAAGAAAATTTGGCAGACGTGCAACCGCATGAATCTTCATTCAAAATAAGCACATGCGTTATTGTTAATATCTATAATTTTGAACTTGAGACTGCGGACTCCCTCATTTTGCCGCGGACTCCCTGTTTGAGGGCAGGGAGTCCCTTGTTCAAAAGTTAATTTCTACCCCTGGTACACTGTCACTGTTGTACCCAAACTTGGAATTGTGCTACTCAAACTGCACATTTCCCACAGTCACTTGGAACGTCTCAATAAAAAAAATAATGGTAAATAAACACGAAATGTATTTACTACCAAATTCTTAATGTTTCTCTACTTTATTTCGCCTATTATTGCCGATAATCATCTGTAAATGCCGATCAAATGCTCATCTGCAACACACAAGTACACCGCACGCACGCCCTGTGCACAAACAACATGAATAAGAGAGTCATCTGCAACACACAAGTACACCG
>NW_014578086.1:3274-11106 GCF_000485595.1 Priapulus caudatus | reverse complement strand
ACCGTACCCGTAGCCTCGAGACATTAAGATACGGCTACCGTACCCGTAGCCACTGCCATAAATGCATAATGATAGGCGGCCATAATTACGCCTACAGCTTGGAGGATGTGGGGAAAGAAATTATAATTAGCTCTTATTACCAGCTCCTGTTTGACTTCGCGTGACTGTAATTATATTGCGACTGTGATTGTGGATAACTAAATAGTAAATGAACTAAACGAACGAAAAGAACCGACAAATGTTGCAACGCTCGCTAACATGCATTTCATACGAAATCATCGAAATGTATCGCACAAATTTTACTATATGATGATTTTATGTAGCAAAAGCCAAAAGCTGGAAAATACGCAACCGGCCACCTGTTGGATGGTACATGAGTATTATTGACACGGTGAACGGAGCAAATTTGATTGCGCCAACGCGCCTATTTTTTAAATTTTTTTTTATTTATTTATTTAGGCAATTATCTATCATATACAATACATTTCATACTTTTACAATGCCTAACAATGTTAAACGCCTGAAAACTGCTTATCACCAACCTTGGATTGGTGGGAAATCACAATAATCTTTATTATCACCTGCAGGCCCGTAGCCAGGGGGGGTTCGGGGGTTCGAGCGAACCCCCCCCCCGAACCTCCCCCCCAAGCAAAAAAAAAATTTGTTTTTTGAAAATTTGNCCGTGCTGCGGCTCCTGTCATACCAAACCCCCCATTTCCCATTTTACTCAAGTAAAATGACGCCACGGAGTCAAATTACTCAACGAAACTCTGCACCGCACACGTGAGTAAAATGAGCATATGCGTCAAATTACTCAACGACAAATCCGCCGCACACGTTGAGTAAAATGACTCATGCGTACATTTACTTGAGTAAAATAACGTCACGTGTGCGGCGCGGGCAGTTAGTATCACGAAGTGATGCCAGATTTCTGTGTATTCATCAACTGCATGCAACAGACTTTCCGTATTATCAAGGAATGATTCAAAAACGGCCTAACCCTAACACACTTTCGTGAATACCTAACCAGGTTATACTTCTATGACTTAGGGTTAGGTTAATAATGGTTTTTTGCATGCCATTCCTTGATATATCCGGAAAGTCCCTGTGCATCATTTGATGATACACCGGCGAAATCTGTGCATTTCACTTCGTGATATCCTAATGGCTACGGTGCCTAAACAAGTGGATTGCGGCGACACTTAGGTACTAGCTCTGACTAGTTACATCAGCTCAGTACTATAGCCACGTACTAGTGACCAGCTATGGCTAGGGTAAACACCGATCAGCGCTTCTCCGATCTGTTAAACGGCGGTAGGTTAATAGCTCGGCCTGGCGTTTGCCTCTGCGCCAACTGTAGTGGTTTAAGCGAAAGGGAACTTGGGCTATGCATGCTTAGGGCTAGCTCTATACTATAGCCGCTTACATTAACTGCGCTGGCCTGCAGGGGCAGTTAATGAAAGCGGGCTATAGTCACTAGAGCTACCCTAGCCAACTGCAATGTCCTAGTTAGGCTCTACCAGCGGACAGTTACATGTAAAGCAGGCTATCAGACTAGAGCTATGGCTAGGGTAAGTCCAGATAGATTCCTCTGACCAATGCCACACCGACGATTGTTGGTGGATTGTGTGGTTTAGAAAACTAGGGAACTAACCACACGCAAATCCACCAAAATCGTCGGTGTGGGCATTGGTTATGACCGAATAATCTGTCGCCATATAACCTTTTTCATCATTTTGTGGAGGGTATATTGGGACAGAACGGGGTTTCATTAAATTCGTGCAGAACGCATGCAAGAATGCACTGCGCTGCTCAATGCGGCCGCCGTACGCCGCTATTGCGCGAAAAAAAACGCCCTAGCCGTTCCCTGCTACAATGGCTTACCTTGCTAGCTGATATGTGTATAACTATTCACTTCAATCGTTACTTTACGTTCTTAATATATTGTTCTTTCAACACACGCTTCATTATACTTAGTAAATTACGTTGGCCTGTTACAAAACAATGCAGACGAATCAACAGGCCGAGTCTATCAGCCTCCTGCAGCGCCACAGATACAAGCGAGAGAAGGTGGCTTATGGTAAGACTCGCTGTGATTGGTCTGATTGTTTGTCAATGGCCAACGTAATTACTAAAGCTAATGAAGCGGGGTTCTGAAGACAATGCTTTAAGAAGTAAATACGATTGAAGTGAATGCTATACACATATCAGTAGCCCAGCACGGTAAACGCCATGTAAAGGAACCGGTAGTTTTTTTTTTCGCGCCAATAGGGCAGGGCGTACCGTATCGGGCCGCATTAGGCAGCGGGTCATCTGCATTTTACACGCGATCTTCACGAAAAATTTCAATGAACCCCGTTCTGTCCTAAGTATAAGCCGCTCACCAAAATATAAAAAAGGTTATATGGGACAGAATTATTTGGTCTAGGCATTGGTTCTGAGGAATCTTTCTAACCCACAACCAAATCCACAAAATCGTCGGTGTGGGCATTGTCAGAGGAATCTCGGACTATGGTAGGTGTAGCCGACACAGGCTGTGCGACGGATTGTCTATATTATCCTAACCTAGCGATACCGTTCTTTGGAGCTATGGCTAGGGTAGCTCTTGTAGCTATAGCGCCTGCGTTTCATTAACTGCCGCAGTAGCCTACCTCTGCGCGGTCACGCAGGGGCCCGGTCGGGTTATGATAGGGATTCTGGAGTGGATAGTTACGAAATGAATAATGAATAGGCGGCCATAATTAGGCCTACCAGGCTACCACTGCCTATCAGCTTGGAGGAATGTGGGAAGAATTATAATTAGCTCTATCTTACTCTAGTCTTATTACCAGCTCCTGTTTGACTTCGCGTGACTGTAATTATATTGGCGCCTGTGACTTGTGGATAACTATAAACTATGAAACTTATAAGAACGAAAAGAACCTGACAAATGTCTGCAAGCGGTGCTACAGCATTTCATCTGACGAAATCATCGACAACTGTATCGCACAAATTTTAGTATATTATGATGATTTATGTAGCAAAAGCCAAAAGCTGAAAATCGCAACCGGCCACCTGTTGAAATGGGACAGTGAGGTATATGACAGCTCGTGAACGGAGCAAATTTGATTGCGCCCAACGCGCCAATTTTTTTATTTTTTTTATTCGGCAATTAGTCCATTCATATACAATACATTGCATACTTTTCACATTGCCTAACAATAGATTAAACGCCTGAAACTGCTTATCACCATTCTTGATTGGTGGTAAATCAGAATGATCTTTATTATCACGTACATATTATTCTTTGCATAATATCAGTAAAATTAGTGGAATAATATATATAAGTTTAATGCACAATTGAAGTTATGATGTGATAATTTTGCTATATTTGTACATGCACCCATGCACATGCACACCTCAATTTAGCCTGTCACTGTGCTTCCTTTTCGGATTCGCTTTTGATCCCCCGGATACTGATCTCGCCTAGATGACCGAAAATAGTATTAGGTTAGTGAAAAGGAAGCTAATTAATACACTTGATGTTAAGACGGGAACTGCGTAACTATATCTGAACTATGAGCGAATACCGCGCGTCATACTATTTGGTTATACATTAATAATATGCTTCGAATAAACTGAACATTCACGTTGATTATAACTAAGCCATGTGTTTATACTGATCTATGAATTTTTAGAACGTAACTCAAATCGTTTGCATGCATATGATTGTTAGTTACACTTTTCTACCATCCATAGTCGTGCGATATTACCTATAGGCTATGAGCGATACAGCGCGTATATATTTGTAAATAATTCAACTAATCGTGCTTCAATTAAAACTCAGATTCACAGAGAACATAGCTAAGACATGTGTTTATATGTTTCTAGATTTTCTAGCTTTCCGATTTACTAGAAAAATTAAGCATAAAGCTCATATTATCTATTCAAGATGTAGTGATTCACGTTGCTTGGCAGTCGATGTATGACAGAGCAGCCGACGAATCAGGGTCCTCGTAGCAGCCGGTCCAATCAGGGGCCTCCGTAAGCGCTGAACCAATAGGGGCTCTCAATAGCAACCGACCAATCAGGGCCTCCGTAGCTTGCCGACCAATCATGGTCCTCCTAGGCGCCGAATCCAATCAGGGGCCTTCTAGCAGCCGACCAATCAGGACCTCGTAGCAAGCTGGCGCCATCAGGTGCCTTGTAGCAGCCGACCAACATCAGGGCCTCCTAGCAGGCCGACTCAATCCAGGGGGCCTCTCCTAGCAGCCGACCAATCAGGGGCCTCGTAGCAGCCGGCCAATCAAGGGCCTCGTAGCAGCCAGCCAATCAGGGGCCTCGTAGCAGCTGGCCAATCAGGGTCCTCATAGCAACCGACCAATCACGGGCCTCGTAGCAGCCGACCAATCAGGGTCCTCGCAGCAGCCGGCCAATCAGGGGCCTCGTAGCAGCCGACGAATCAGGGTCCTCGTACCAGCCGACTGTAATGATGGTTATGTCATTGCGTGTACTCTCATGATCGTATAGTGGTTCGCGTATATGTTTGTTACTAAACGTCTATCATATGCGTATATAAATGTCGGCAGATTGAGGTACGTATTTAGAGTGCAATCATATCTTTAATAACAATTACTTAAGCTAACGTAATGCCCATGAAACAAGGCATATTACGTGTACATAGTGTACGCGGCAAAAACAGCTCACATGTCAACCGGCTACGATGTTCACACACGCACAAGCAGAGACTGAGACGAAAAGTAAACTGATGGGAGACGAAGTCAGCGCACAAAGGCGTTTCTCGTTTATATATACGCGCGTCCTTTCTCTATTGTCTTAGGTTATGGTCTCGTAGCAGCCGACCAATCAGAAACCTCGTAGCAACCGACCAATGCGGCGCCTCCTAGCACCCAACCAATCAGGGGCCTCGTAGCAGCCGACCAATCAGGGGCCTCGTTGCAACCGACCAATGAGGGCCTCTTAGCACCCGACCAATCAGGGGAATCCTGGCACCCGACCAATCAGGGGCCTCCTAGCAGCCGACCAATCAGGGGCTTCCTAGCAGCTGGCCAATGCTGAGCCTCGTAGCAACCGACCGAAGGTACCTGAATAGGATAGGTTGATATGTACAAAGGCGAGGTAGAGGTAGGGAGTGAAGGAGGGAGAGATAGAGAGAGGGAGAGGGAAGGAAGGATGAGGTAGAGAGAGGGTGAAAGAGAGCAAGGGAGGGAGAGCGAAAGAGACAGAGACAGAAGCAGGCGGTCAAACTAGCATGTAAAGAAGAGCTACAGGAGAAGGTGGGGGTGATTGAGGAAGAAAGAGAAAAGGAGTGAGAGAGGAAGAGGGAGGAAGACAGAGAGGGAGCAGGAGGAAGAGAGGGAGAGAGAGGGGGAGAGGGAGATGGAGGGAGGGAGGAAGAGGAAGAGAGAGGTAGAGATAGTGATAGAGAAAGGGAGGGAGAGGGAGGGGGAGAGGGAGAGGGTGGGAGGGAGGGAGGAAGAGAGAGAGGGAGCGGGAGGAAGGGAGGGAGGGAGAGAGAGATGGAGAGAGAGAGGGAGGGAGGCAGAGAGAGAGGGAGAGGGAGGGAGGGAGAGAGACCGAGTCAGAGACAGACAGACAGAAGATAGGCAGGCAAACAAAGAAATTGAGAGCGAACGCGACGTAGAAAGTGAGAGAGGGAAAGGGGATGCAAGGGAAACAGTTGAGGCAAGGAGGTCAACTCTAGTTTGAATATCGATATCAGGAGCGTATAATGACAAATATATTTGTCATTATACGCTCCTGTCGATATGTAAGAGGTAGGGAAGCGGAAGGGTGAGGAGGACGAGAAGGTTGAGAGCAAGGGGAGAGAGGCTGAAAAATGAGAGATGGGATAGACAGAACAATATGCGGCTATGGTGTTATAGGAGGTAGATAGGATGTGATAGATAGAGATATACGGACGTAGTAACGGGTGGTTAATTCATTGCTAGGTGTCTATGCATCATAGTTTGCCTAATACTCTATGTTTTCGCATGACTTATCTGTCTCTGAACTGTATTCTGTTAAGATTATATATTTAATACGAAGAGCACATGTACCTGAATAGGATAGTTTGATATGTACAAAAGCGAGGTAAAGGTAGGGAGTGAAGGAGGGAGAGAGGAGGATAGAAAGGGAGGGAGGGAGGGAGAGCGAAAGAGACAAAGATTGAAGCAGGCGGGTGAACTAGGATGTAAAGAAGAGCTAGAGGAGAAGGTGGGGTGATTGAGGGAGGAAGAAGGAGAGGGAGGGAGAGAGAGTGGGAGAGAGAGGGAGGAAAGGAGGAAGGGAGGGAGGGAGGAAGAGAGGCAGAGAGAGAGAGGGGGAGAGGGAAGTAGGTAGGGAGAGAGAGAGTCTGAGTCAGAGAAACTGCAGGTCCAGATCCTAGTGTAGAATAGGGACAGCTCATCTGTGCCGACATGTTCAGTTATATTACACGTGACAGATTTTCACATCTTATATAAAATTTTATAAGAATGTTGGTTTTTGTGTGTTTAACGTAAAGTGTGATGTTTGCAGGTCTTTGGCATGAAACTCATTGAGCTGACTAGTCGCAAGGGAAGCTTCATCATCGCGAATGAACTGCCAGCGGGCATGCATCTGGAATGGTAGGTTTTCTCGCAGGGAGACTGGCGTGTAAAATCCACAACAGCAGTAATCGTTTGGGGTTCATAATTTAATATGGTCATAATTTTAGGAGTCTGCTTGATTCGAGCTATGATAGTTACAGAGTTGATACTTGATGTCGTTCTCTTACGATACCTTTACTCATTAACATTACACCTTCTCACTGTAAGATTTCCCAATCATTAAGGGTTTTCGTCCAGTTATTTCCCAGTGGGAATTCTAGCCGTACGGAAGTTGGCCTGATTTTTAAATTTTATGACGTGTAATGGATTCCAATCGGTACTACTGCTTCCTGAGCCCTCCACCATCCGTCTGTTAACGACATGCCTTCTGAAATCATCAAACTGAACGCCTGCATGGGGAGAACCCTGTGACACTGATTGGAACCACCCTTTCCCGGTTCCTCCCCCATTCCGTCCACATGCCTTCTGAACTTCCCCGGGAGAGAACCACACGCACGATTTTCGAACACTGACGTCCACTACGCCTTGCAGGTCCGACAAGATTCACACGAAGAACGGTCTACTGCTCGTCATCCTGCATAGGTTGGACGTCGACGTCGCGAGGTGAGCGAAGATATAATATATTATATATATATATTGCGCAGAATTAAAATGTAGATATCCTATGTATAATTGGGTACCGAGCACGCGTCGCCCGACGCTCACCGCCGAGTCGCAGGCATATCGGAGATGCGTCACGGGACGAGCATACATTACAGTTTTGGAGATCGTGGTGTCAATGGAATTGCATCACGTCGAACAGTATTATTCAGAGGAAATAACGCCCATTTTGGTGTTTATCAAGTATTACAACTTAATAAATACAACAATATAAAAGTATTAAAGTATTATAATCCAAAGAGTGCATATATAGTATATATATATATATATATATATAATTACATATATGTATATAATACCAAAGCCAAAGTCCAGACGAACACAAGGCATTGAAGCCCATGTGAATAATGCTGGTCGCGGTTGACAGAGTACCGACGGCGAAGGTAGATGTTAACGCCCGTCGCTATCCCGTCTCCCGCCAGAAGAGGCATCACCCGATCTTCGAGGATGGTGCGCAGGCTGATTACCGCTAGGAGTTCACGAGACGCCTCTACGGTCCTACCCTCAACTACGAGCGCATCCGCGAGCACCGACCTGGCGCAGTAACCAGTTTCACGTGGAAAAGCGCGCGAACACGAACGC
>NW_014578086.1:0-2619 GCF_000485595.1 Priapulus caudatus | reverse complement strand
TAATTAATTAATTAATTAAATTAATTAATAAATTAGCTAGCTTACACTAGTTGTTTTGGATTGATTGTCAGTTCAGAAACAGTTCAGTTCAGTTTGTTATTGAAAGCCAAAGATTATATACACCACAGATTAATTTATCTGTGTTTAGATGCTATCATATACGACTCGAGTCGCTTTATAATTTGTGTTAAGGTTAGTGATAGGGATAGTTATAGTGTTTGTACTTGTTTGTGTGTGTGTGATATGATACTGCCGTACTGGAGACATTAAGATAAGACTGCAGCGCATACGTATAGTGTTGCTGCAGTTAATATATCATTTTCGGAAGTTGATCAATGTTACGTAAAAACGTTCTCAGAATGTCAGGAAAACTTTCCTAAAACACGTTATTAGAACGTTACTGAATAATGTTCTGCTAACCTAAAAGAAACATTCCCATAACATTCAAGGAACATAACTTTGTTAGCTGGGATCTCTACCGTAGATAAACGGAGTCACCCCGACAAAATTCAGGGCTTCAAGTTGTCTCCTGCAAAAATATAAGGCTAAACACAAGGTCTTTTTTTTCTAAAATATAGGACCAATATAGGGAATCGGAAAACATTATAAGGACCAATATAGCAATTGTCTAAAGCATTCACAACAGATATGCAGGAAAAATATTTTCATTTGCCGTAAAAGTCAGAATTTTCTACATACATTATAGCGAATAAAATAATGGCCTCCTCCACTTTCCCTACAGCCATTCTTTATCATCACCAAGAAATTAATTACACTTGAGAATCAACTAGGGATGAATGAAAAAGTAAAGGACATACACATATCCTTTACTTTTTCATTCATCCCTAGTATATATATATAGTAAATATAGGGACACTTGAAGCCCTGAGCCTTTTTGCATATCAACCTGTCCTACTCAGGCATGTGCTATTCGTATTAAATATATTTAATATATATATTTAATACAGTTCAGAGACAGATAAGTCATGCGAAAACATAGAGTATTAGGCAAACTATGATATAAACTGGACACCTAGCGATAAATTAACTACCTTTTACTACCTCCGTATATCCCTACCTATTATATCCTATCCACCTCCTATAACACCATAGCCGCATATTGTTTTGTCTATCCCCTCTCTCAGTTGAACTTTGCCGCTCGCCCATTATTGTAGATATAAAAATTAGTTAACCCTAACCCTAACCCTAACCCTAATCCTAACCCTAACCCTAACCCTAACCCTAACCCTAACCCTAGCCCTATCACTAATTCTAAAATAAAACAAAATTAGCCAAAAATAATAAGAAATAAAATAAATAAGCCCCTGAGCCGAGGCTGTGCAAAATGCGCGATGGCGAGCGTGCGATAGTGGGCGTGTCCTAACATTTTTCTAGCCAATCACGTTGCTCAATTTTTCTTCCTTAGCTATACGGTTTGGGAATCGCAAATTCGCTACCCGCTACCCGGCCCAGTATATTGTTTCTACAACTGCCAACATTATACATTGTTCCCCACCACCACCACCAACACACTCATGCTACCAGCTGATCTGCCCCCCCCCCCCACTTATTGCGCTCAGTGCAGAAAAAATATTTGGGAGTGCAATTTTACAAATGTACAGGGCTTTATATCAATATTTTAGGCCGTGCTACACATTTTTGGCCGTGCAGTTTCAGAACTGACCATGCAAATCACGGTTGCACGGCTCGCTGGCTATAATACGTTGCTGCGCACAAACTGCTCGTCGTCAGTAAAATAGTAAAATCCTACCTGAACCTGAATGATACGATGCAGTACCCCATCTTCGTAGTTGTAGCTGTTGTGAAGGTCTCAGATGCCGTGTCTCTTAACAGCCCCTCCAGGCCACAGTCGTTTCTAAAAACAAAGAATAAATGTAACTTTAATCTAGGCCTACATTCGTTCCACAATACACTTGTTACTTTCCCATAATCACGAATAAAAAGTAACTACGCCTATATAATATTATCAGGGGCGGAACCAGGGCTGAACCTAGACAGTATTTTTCCAGATTTTAAAGGCACATCCCCAAAAAAGGGCACATCACCCCACAGTGGGCGCCGTTAGGCGCAAAAGAACATGGTGGGGGGTCTGCATGGGAGGCCTCCCCCAGGAAATTAAAAAATTTAAAGGGTCCCTGGGCACAAAATGAGCACCATTTGAGCACACATTTAGTCAAGCAGCAATAGCTAAAAACCATATGGAATTTTATTTCTGCTTAATTTTGCCTGCGCTTAATTTGCATACCAGCAATTAATGCAGAATGATGCAAGCACTTCCCTTCCTTTTCAGATGTCAAAGCTAGTTTTGTTACCATGTAAAATTTTGATTTCCTTTAAGTTCTGTCAATGAATCAGAAGAAAAAGAAAACAAATAAAGAATATAGCCAAATTCCATCAAATTGTTTTCTGTATTTTTTAGAGCAAAATTTTGAAGGGCACTTTGAAATCTAGACCGTATTTCCCAATACGGCAAATACGGTCTGAATCCGCCCCTGACTAGCCCTTACTGATTTCTACGTACTAGCTAGTATACTACTAGTACTACTACTACTAGTAGTACTTTACTACTAGTACTACTACTACTACTACTACTACTAG
>NW_014578085.1:66071-109893 GCF_000485595.1 Priapulus caudatus | reverse complement strand
AATTCCATGAAAAGAATTGTTTTTGCCTCCCTCTGATAGAGAACAGTTACTATAACAATAGTGTTGAAATCGATTTTGAAATACAAAACCGAGGTTTCTGCCAATAATGGCCGCTCTATAAGTCTCGCAATATATCAAAGTCTATTCCACAAAGCATTTCCAATGTCTTGTTTCTGTCAATAAGATCAGCAACCAGACAAAATTCAATCAAAGGCCACACTGACAACACACAATCTGGCAAAGAAGAATTCATCCCTTTCTGTTAGTTCATGTTTTTGTTCTGCTGCAGAAATCTCCAAATCCAAAGTCCAAGTTTTCGTCGATGTTTCGGATACTGAGGAGATTCGTTGACATAAACTGTCATTCACTAACTCCTGCTTCAACGAAAAGGAGAATGAGAGCAGAGAATCGTGGCTGCGTCATTGTAAGAACGAAGTTTGACTTGACAATGCTCATTTAGAGAATGGTTCGTTCAGCAGATGCCAGAAGCTAACAGGACATTGTCGGCCAGTCCTGTGAAGACGCAGTGCAGAGCAAGGCGAAAATTTTTTGGTTTGTTTTGTTTGCATCAACAGTCGGGGGGGCCATCGGCCCCTTGTGCCCCCTTAGCACGCCAGGTGCATTCTGAGTGTTTAACGTACATTGTATAACAATCGTGGTGCCCATGTGAAGAATTGTCCGAGTAACACTCAGTATAAGAATCGTCGATAACCATTGGCTATAACAATGACCCGTGATAACAATTGTATAACAATCATGCGAACATGTATAAGGACCAGTACACCCCGGCGTACACAAAACTGTCTAGAGAGAAACACGACTCGAGGCAAGAGAGTTACTGCAACCCGTAATCACCAACATTAATCATGCGGCCGCCACCCATCTCTAAATCCCACTGCGCTGATCCGCATCCGCATCCCCAACATTACTTCAGCGTCTCCCTGCTTCTCCTCTCCGTTCGCCGCCGCCAAACAGAGAACCGCCAAAGAACAAACAAAACAACAACAACTGACAACAATACACAATAACGATGACACGATAGAGCACATGCCGCCCCTCCGTACAGACAGAACTCACAGATGATGTATAATAACAACTCTGCGGGTCAGGCCAAGGAGGGAGCTAACACGAACTCTATGATGCATAAAAGCCGAGGCTTACCGCACTCACAGGGCGCAAAGACTCGTGCACGTCACAGGATCGGAATGCCGGTGTTGCCACGACGAGCATTTGGGTCTTGTCCAGATCGGTGCAGCCGAGCTCCTATGATGCACGCGCGCATGCGTGCTACATACACGCGGGCGTGTACCTGCGGCCCGCGCTACAATAGTGGCAGTGAGTTATCTGCGCCGTGCACAGATGCACATGACCGCATGCGCTGCATGTGTATTGCGAGCATACGTCGTGTAGGGCGCGGTACGCGCTGTATGTGCCACCGCACGCGCTGTATGGCACGCCCCCCCAACCAACCCCCCCCCCCCCCCACCCCGCGTGTACGCGCGCGCATGCGTGTACGCGCATGCGGTACGTGCACGCACGCGTGTATGCGCAACGCATGGTCTGTACGCGCACGAGGCGTGTACCGTGCACGCGCACGCGCGTATGTGCACGCATGGTGCTACGTGCACGCACGCGTGCTACACTGCACGCCACGCGTGTACGTGCGTGGTGTGCTGCTTAGGGGATAGGGGGTTAGGGTTAGGTAGGGGTTAGGGTGAGGCGTATATATATATATACCCGTACCCTATATATATATATATACCTCCCTAATATATCATATATATGGTTAGGATATATATATATACAACCTTCACCCTACACCCTACCCTAACCCCTACCACCACACACTTGCGTGTAGGGATAGTATTAATATATGATATATATAGGGTTAGGGCTATATACATATATATATTATCATACCCAACCCTAAATCTGATAATATATATATATATAATATATATATACCCTAACCCATATATTATATTATATATATATATTACCCTTAAACCCTATTAATATATATCTACTATATATATATATATACCCTAACCCTATATATATACTATATATATCCCGATACCCGCCTATATATAATATATATATATAATTAATACCCCTAACCCTATATCGCAACGCCCACGCGTTACGTTCGCGGTCCGACGCTGACCGCTCGATGGAGTCGCGCCAACTCGCAAGTCGTCAGTGTAAACGCGACTGCACAACAGCATAGCAACGTTGTGATAGAGATCACGTCGTGCGAGGTGCAGAGATGCAGACACGGCTCAGTGCGTGTCACTAGTGATAGAGTTTACAGACGGCTGCTCAGCACCTCACTGACTCAGACAATAGCGGACGATGGGCGGCAGCCTAGCTTACGATATTGATCCCATCGTCCGCCACCCCCCTCCCCCGCTCTCTCTCTCTCGTTCTACTCTCTCTTGCTCTCTGCTCTGCTTCGCGCGCTTTTACTCTCTCGAATCTCTCTCTCTCTCTCCTCTCTCTCTCTATCTCTAACTCTCCTCTGTTGCTCTGCTTTCTCTCTCTCCCTCCCACCCCTCTCCGCTATCCCCTCTCTCTCTCCTCTCTCTCTCTCTCTCTCTCTGCTCGCTCTCTCTCTCTCTACTCTCTCTCTCTCTCTCTTCCTCCTCTCCTTCTTCTCTATCTCTAATCTCTCTCTCTCTCTTGGCTCTCTCTCCTTCTCTCCTCTCATCTCTCTGTCTTACTCTCTCTACTCTCTCTCCCTCCCACCTGCTCTCTCTCTCGCTCTCCCTCCTCTCTCTCTCTCTCTCTCTACTCTCTCTCTCTCTCTCTCTCTATCTCTATCGCATTCTCTCTTGCTCTCTCTCTCTCTTTCCCTCCCACCTCCCTCCCTCTCTCTCGCTCTCTTCCCTCTCTTCTCTCTCTCTCCTCTCTCTCTCTCTCCTCTCTCCTCGCTCTCTCATCATCTCATACTCTCTCTCTTGCTCTCTCTCTGCTCTCTCCGGCCCCACCTCTCTCTCTCTCCGCTCTCCCTCTCTCTCATTCTCTCTCTCCTCTCTCTCTCTCTCTCAATCTTCTCTCTCTCTCTCCTTCGTGCCTCTCTCTCTCTCTCTCCTTCCCACCTCCTCTCTCTCTCTCTCTCTCTCTCTCTCCTCTCTATCTCTATCTCTCCTCTTCTCCTCTCTGCTCTCTCTCCTCTCTTGCTCTCTTTCTCCTCTCTCCTGCCTCCCACCTCTCTCTCTGCGCTCATCTCTCCTCTCTCTCTCCCTCATCTCTATTCTCTCTCTCTTGCTCCCTCTCTAATCTCTCTCTTCTCTCCCTCTCCCACCTCTCTCTCTCTCGCTCTCTCTCTCTTCTCTCCTTCTCTCTTCTCGCCTCGCTCTCCTCTCTCTCCTCTCTACTCTCTATCATCTCTCTCTCTGCTCTCCTCTCCACCTCTCTCTCTCTCTCTCTCCTCTCTCTTATCTTCTCACTCGTCCTCTCTCTTCTCTCTCTCTCTCTCTCTCTCTCTCTCTCTCTTCTCTCTCATCCTCTCTCTCTCTCTCTCTTGCTTCCCTCTCTATCTCTCTCCCTCTACACCTTAAGTTAGGCATACATACTACAAGGACTGCCAAGATCAACGAGAGTTAACATCACGCCAAATTATTGCAACACTTCATGCGGTCTGACAGTTGGTCGTAGTCCAGCAATTGGAACTCAGCGGGGCCAAGGAGGACCATGGACGAAGCGATCCGAAGGGCGGTAGGCTGTGGGGGGTATCCCCCTCCCACGGTTAGTAAGACTTCTTCGAAACTTCGTGCATGAAAGATGCATTTCTGCACAATAAAATCTCAGTAATTAGGGCTAACTTATATGACGAAGTGAGCATATTCTAATCCCTATAACCCCCCTCCCTCGCTTTTATTTTTCCCTCCGATCGATCACACGTGGGACGATGGCCCCTGGCGCTGGTTGCGCCGGAAAGGCCTCTGATGAGGTACACGACACGACCAGATGCGTGGACCCTTAGCTAGACCAGGTGGAAAATGGTGACGAAGCCAGTGTTTTTTCGGGAGGAAGAAAAGAGCTTAAGCGGACCAAAGACAGCGATGAAGCAACTTTCTCAACGGGGGAGCGGTTTCCCCTCCCACAGTTAGGGTAATTTTGAAATAGTGGCCATCAAAATCGGCTTTTTGCGCATTCATTTTGCATGATTAGGTATACGGTAATAGGTATGACCAATCCATTAAGGGCCCTTCTCTCTTAATTTTGACTCTCCGATCAAGAGGGGGTGCATGACTCCTGTGGCCCCCCCTTAAGCTTACACCTATGTCCTCATTCAAGCCTGGACGGAATATTGAAGAGTTTGATTTGTGTGCTTAGTCAGCTACCATGCCAGGTGCATTTATCCGTCATAACTGGTTCAAGTTCCTCATATAAAAGTTAAAAGTGAATTATTTTCTTGAAAAAGTAAGCACAGATTGAATGAAATCGGAAATAAAGATCTACGGGAAAAAAACAGGAGATGTCGTTTGGAAACTGCACAGAATAACATGCAATTTATTTAAATTATCAAAAGATTTACGTCGTTTAGAAATACAATAGCGTTAAAGATCACATTTAACATTTTGTTCGTTATAAAAACTGGTTTTTGCTGTTCTCTGATGAAGAACTAACAAACCATATTGAATTTGATTCAAATAAAAACAAGGTGCTGCCACAAATGAGCCGCGTCTATTAAAATAAAAAGGAAATGTTACCATGAATAAGAATGATTTTGCCTCGCCCTGATAGAGAACATGTGACGTAAATTAGTGTGAAATCGGGCATTTGAAATAAAACGAGGTTTCTGCCAAAATGGCCGTCTATAAGTTCATATATCAAAGTTTATTCACAAAGCATTTCCATTTCTTGCTCTCTGTCATAGAGTTCAGAACCATAAATTCAATCAAAGCCAACTTGCAACAACACAAATCTGCAGCATAAGAAGAATTACTCTCCTTTTTTAGTCATGTTTTTGTCTTGCATGCAGAAATCTGCAAAATCCAAAGTCAAAGTCGTCCTCGGCGATTATGCAGCAGAACATTTTGCAGGTATTTCAGCTTGACATTAATGTCATCACTAACTCCTGTTCAACGAAAAAAAAGAATGAGAGCAGAAGAATCGTGGCCTGGCTGTCATTGCTTAGAAACGGAAGGTTTAGGACTTGACAAATGCTCATTTTAGAGAATGTTCGTTCAGCACATGCAGACATAACAGACATTGTGGCCAGTCCTGGTGAAGCACGTCTGTGAGGAGGCAATGGAAAAATTTTTGTTTTTTTTGTTTTGCCAATCAAACAGGGGGGCCATGCGCCCCTTGTGCCCCCCCTAGGCTACGCCACCGTGATATACGAAAGGAACAGCAGTGTGCCCCAGCAATCATAGCATACACGATACATCTCTACAAACTTACAAAGGCCTGACAATCACAGGATAGTCAATCTTTTAGGAGCAGAGCGATGGTACATTACAATCACAACTTGATCAAACAGAAAACAGACACATGATGTTGCTAGATTTATTCTGAAATAATACATTTATTAAATATCCAATTATTGTAAAATATTGCTAATATTTGTCACTATACAGGTAAAACATGTTCATAGGTCACGATAACGTTCGCGCTAAATTATACATCTTATATACTTTCAGCAAGTATATACTGCTATCAAGTAGATTGAATCCAAGGAGATAATTGTAAATGAGGTAACATTAACACATGAGGCTCTCTGATATTATTATCAGACTCTTTAATCCAACAATGCCATAATTAATTGTTAAAGTAAATAACTAAACATCTGTTCAACAAACGAAACAATACAAAGAAACTAAGACGTATCAAGCTTTTCTTATAGCATTCAAATATGGGCCATGGGAAATATAGCAACTATTCTGCCATACCTGTTGGCTTTGAAAATGAAACATTTAAAGGTACAATGTATGGCATTTAGGTGCTCTCGGGCACTCCTAGTTTGGCTCAGAATCCTCTGCAACAGTGATTAATATTGCTTGCACACCCTTTCGTTAACGGTCAGCCAACGGAATATGGTAATATACATGGCAGCACTTTGCCCAAGCACACACAGATAAATGGTTTTGCAGTAATAGTACGATAGAATTTACATATACACACAGCGCCCGTATATGCCAGACTGAGTGTTAAAGCACCTAAATGTCAGATTTGTTCCTTTAACTTTAATATTGGGCTTGCTGTCCTAGCTGGGTCTGATCCAAATGCTGATCCACAGAATAACCGATAATACATGCGATTCCTATAATACATACATGCATATATACGATATCATGATCAGGAGTTATAATAATGACAATAGTGTGTCATTATTTACCCCTGATGATTATCTACGTGCTGACCCTTCTGTTTTTATTCCTGTGGCCTTCATGAATGCCATCAGTACAGGCATGTTGCTCTTTGCATTGATCACTAACTTAATTCTGCACTACACTCGTTCGTCTGCTCTGGGTTCTGCAGGAGCTGCTGCTGCAGGCGTCTGTGACGGGCCATGTCCTTCATCACATGCTGGAGATTCGCAACTCTCTTCGGGGTGCGGCGCGACAGCCTCGCACCGTCTGCGAACACGCACGTGGCATCAGATGACGACAGTGCCATCTTGTGGCAGAGATATACACTAAATACTGGTACAAGATTGTTTATATTGGGATGTGCAAGAACGGTGAATATGACATCATTAGACCAGTTCGAATAAGTAAATGCATAATCACATTTTCAGTAATAGCCATATTTCTAATAATACCGGTACGTTATTACAAACCAGGATAGTGTACCGTCTACGTTTCCATTAGCATCAAACATTGGGGAACAAGTTCCGTGCTTGCATTACTAGGTGTGGATTGATTGTACGTACATTCGTTGAAGGCTATGAAAAAACTATAACTCATGTTTATAACAATCAGGTTCCTTGCTATCAGTGCCAAATGTACTTTTATTTCTGAATTGACCTACCGGGTATCCACTTTGGTGCAACTACAACAGACGTGTCAGACCCACTCTCGTCATCAAAGTCAAATTCAGTTGGCTCCTCAATTCTATGTATTATAACAATAAATGTTATTCATGAGTGACACGCATTTACAAAGCAGGTCGATTTTTGATAGTTTACATGAGTTAGAACATGTCTTTGACATATTACTTGTACATTACATATATACTTACTCCTCCTCATTGGAATTTTCATATTCAGTACGTATAGTGTCACAATAATTAGGGTCAATCTCTGGTGTAGGTGGTCTCCTGCAAACAGAAATAATCATTACAATGGATATGGAAAATGAAAGTAGGAACATCACTCACCAACATATGATAGATAAATGTGGAAAAGGCAAATATTCATTAAATGGTATTATTTATATTTAAACTGTTGATTAAACCTATACATTTTTGTAGCTTCTCTAATGTTCTCATAAAGGATTAAATTGCACTCAAAACTAATGCCAACTGCATCAGAAACAGCCTTCACCAACTGGGGAAGCTAACTGTAACAAGATTAATATACATCAATAGTATATATACAAACACACTAAACTAGACAGTATGTGTGACATAAAAATATCCAACTGGCTGGACTAGTACAGCATCGTATTACATTGGAAAAAAGGTGGTGCAAGCAGCAGTTACACGTTTAACTCTAGGCCCTACCCCACCTACCTGCCAGGGTTTTCCCACTGCAGTTGCAAGACGGGGTTCGATTCAATTCTCACATACAAGCCGTACATTTCCTTGGGGTCAGGGTGCCAGTCACCCGTTAAGGATCCATCTGGTTTGTACATGTCATCATCACTGCAGTCCTCAGACCAATCATCATCTTGATTCTGAGAGAAAAGCTGCACCTGTGATCTTCCCTCTGGCTCTAAGCCTATACCCATTCTGCTCCACTGATGTATCAGTAATTGTCATGTGTTGTATTTGCTTCAATGTCATGCAGTGGTGTACTTGCTTGCTCTGTGTTTCCTCTCGCCTACTACCTCTGCAAACAGATTTGTAGTGAAAAATGCTAGGATAAGCTCTATTTTTGTTTGTTCATCACGAAGTTCATTTTAAAATTTACCCAAATTAAATAATTGCTTTAATCGCGTAACTGCAAGAACTTTCAGGTGTGGCCAACCAATATCCCATTGTGCATATAATAAATATGCTTCTGTAACCCAATGAAAAGGATTTCCACTCATACCAGATATGTAGGGTTCGAATTTCATCATTGCAGCGACAGCTTGAGCCATAACTGCTCTCAGTACTTGCCATGATGCCTTGAAAATTAGAGGATGTCCACATGAGAATATCATGATGGTTACATTTATTGTATCTACCGACTACCGTGCCCACGGTACGGGCACTTGGAACGTCTCAATAAAAAATAATGGTAAATAAACACAAAATGTATTTACTACCATTCTCTCTTATTCATGTTGTTTGTGCACAGGGCAGGCTTTCATTTGCGCTCCACCGCGCACCCAAAATTGTGCCCTGGCGGGTGCATCATCGCACCTCATAAAAGTAGTTGAAATATCGCGCACCAAAAATTCTCTTAATACTGGCAATGCCACCTGTCACAATTATTACAAAAGTTAGCGACACACAACAATTTGTGGTGTGTAATTAGTAACTGAACGTATGACAATTTGTGGTGTGTAAGTAATTGAACGTATGACAGAGGTACAGGTTACTACCCTCTGGTTTATACAACTAGACAACAGCATCCAAATACAGGTACCTACACGGTAGCCACAAGTTACCTGCTCGTTTTCCACTATACGTGGCGAGAAGTGGTTTTCTGCCGACGTGAAACAGTCGTAGGGCTGGAGGGGCTACATACGTGGCTACTACGTACAAGTAATTTGGCTAGTTTGTTGATGGATTGTGATGATATTTCGTGCTGAAATATGCAGGTACATGGATTAGAGTCTCTAAGGATGAAGATCAGAATAAATAAAACAAGTTTATTTTTACATCCGATCAACTCTTTTATTAATCTGTGTGCTAGTGTTGGGTTGTTGGATGAAAAGAATGTAATCATGACGAAGCCATTGAATGAATGAAGGTGAAGATGAATGATAATCAGTGGATTGACATGACATCCCAATTTTCGTTTTGGATTTCACTCTAGACTGAGGATTGGTCATGATTCCATCATCACACCCAATTAAGAGGCATGATGGAGAGTCCTCAAGAAGCTCTCCATCATCCCTTTTAAGGGTGTGATTTTTAGTGGAGCTCTCCATCATGCCTCTTTTTTAAGGGTGTGATTATGTAGCGTGAAAATACCCCCTATGGTGTCCTAGGCGAGTCATTGGTAGTCCTCCTGTACTTTTCAAATCTGAAAGCCTGCACAGGGCGTGCGGTGTACTTTACTACTTGTGTGTTGCAGACGAGCATTTGACCGGCATTTACAGGTATTTTACTATTTATCGGCAATAACAGGCGAAATAGAGTAGAGAAACATTAAGACTTTGGTAGTAAAAACAGTTCGTGTTTATTTACCATTGTTTTTTTTATTGAGACGTTCCAGGTGTCGCCCACCGTGCATACTGTATATCTAGTTAAATGTAGTTTGTTGTAGGGCTTAGCCTACCGGGTACCTTCTCAGAACTTGACAGAAGGCTTCTGCCTGAAACAAACCAATGCTCCCACTTCACTTGTTACCACATGTTACGGTTACCACTTCACTTCTTTCCACATGTGAAGCAACGAATAGCGATAATCATAGCTCGGGACCACACGACGCGTCGCAGAGTGGATATTTTAGTATTTACAACATTGCAACATTCAAAAACAGACTACCTTTTTCCGCTTAGCTCCGCTCCGCTAGCGAACATGGCGAAATGAAACTGCCGCGGAATCCCAAGGAACTGCATCATAGCTGATATCGCCTTGCCGTTCACAGGTAATTTAACACGAGAAACGACTTCCGGAGTCAGTCTTACTCCCGCGCAAATAAACCATTTTCGTCATTATTAAAATAAATTTGATTGATCAAATAAATATAGATTGAAATATAATCGGAAATATTCAAAATGTAACTAATTTTGAATATTTAATCGTACATATTAGTTTTATTAACGAAGGGGAATGTTACTAGTATAGACTTGTACAGCGTCTCTGAGATACATATGTGATATGAGTAACAGCTCGAACCTAGAGTTTAAAGACTGAAGAGACATGGGCCAGTCTACGACCACGAGACCCTGGGCCGTAAATACACGCAAAGTGATGACGTTTCCATGCTTCCACAGCTGTCAGAAAGTTACACGTTGCATCTCCAAGCATTTCGCGTTTGTTCTTGTAGTCCTACTGTAGTTTTACAGTTACCACGTAATCGGAATCGCAATGGCTGATGAAGCTGGAGATGCTATTGATCTTAAGGCTGGTCATCCTCCTGCGGGTATGCATGCAGCATGGCGCTTAGCAATTTGTTTCGTTCTAGTATAGTAAATCAATAATGCCGACACAGATAAGTGTTACTGTTACTGTTAGTAACTCAACTTACCCCCCTGTGGGCGTGGTGTTGACATCAGACATCACATAATTGTTGGAGGTGAATACGGGAACCTTGACCTTCCGTATTACCTCTAGACATCCCGAGTTGATACCCTCTTAAAGACTATAGGCCCATTGATTACTATGCAATGTTGACGAATGCTAAAGTACCCTAAGTAAAGTACCCTAACTGGCACCTTGTGAAGTTGTGAAGTTGTGTAGTTAATAAGTACATAACCTTATACTTATAGCCTAACGCGTATTAGTTTGTTCAATATCACTGCTGGTTACATTACAAGCAATACTTGATTGTAACAATGATGTGAACAACCGGTTGTTGATATTCATTTAGTTGCTGTAAATGTCATTCAGGAGTCGAGCGATGAGTCGCCGATGACGTAAACGTTTGTGCGGCCCGTATATGGTTTGGACGCTAGATGAAATGGAGGTGTCAGCGGTGTAGAGACTGCACATTTCTGTAGTGGCCCTAGGAGTAGCCGACTACGGTACGACAGGCGTTACACAGTTAACGCGTGTCCTAGTTGTTTGGATTCAGTGTTTGCTCCTGCCGTTATATTAGGCAGGACGGGGATGCCCGTAGCAAATAACAGGTAGTACTAGTGGAACAGAACACAGTTAGATTCAGTTAACTGTACGGTTATAGTTTTATTGCTTCCTACTAGTTTACAAATAATTCCCCTGCATTCGTATATTGCCGGCTTCGTCTTCCTCTCTCACGTTCGTCCTCGCTTCGCGTAGACCTAGGCAGCCTCTACGGGTGTTTCCCTCGTAGTCGCTCCTGGCTCTACCTAACTGAAATCCCGTTCTTCTCCTCCGTTTTGTTCCCCTTTCCCGTTGTTCTCCGGTTTTCACCTACCTGAAAACCTAGCCTTCTACTCCCTCTGTTATCTCTCTCCTCGAGACCTAAACGGTTTTCTCCCTTCTCTTCGTCCTCTGCTTCTTCTTCTTCTTCTTCTTCCTACCTAGACCTGAAAAATAACGCTAACGCTGCTCGGTTCGGTGTGCCTTATATACCTAGCTGGCCCCGCCCCCTCCATGCCGTTGTTTTGCACGCGTTGTCAAAACATGCAGATTTCGTTCGCTGGTGCAATCGCTTTCACCTGCTGACGCAACCCGTGGCTGGTACGATGATTGCATCATCGTATGTAACTCGTTTCTAAGTAAATATTTCTCTCTTCGACAACTTAGAGTATTCATTCTATTCAAATCTCTTCATATATTATGCTGACCACTAGTACATAACCGAGTTGATTATTATATTATATTTATCGCTTTTCGCGTAAACACTCCTTGTTTTCCCCGACCATAGTAGTAGTAGTGATAGTATGATCCAAGATGGCTGCGCCCAGGTGTTGATCGATCCCCTATGTGCTGCCTATATTTTATCCTCTCTTTAGTCAATATATGGTTATTCCATCTATACTGTGAGTTCAATCTATCCCTCCTGCTCTAGTCTACTGCTCCTGTGAGTTACAGACCCCCGAAATCTCCACATTTCCATGAAAACGGAAAATGGACGGAAATCACGGAATCACCCCCTCTGAAACGGAATCACCAGTTTCACCAAAAATAACCTCCCAAAACACAAAAATAACCTTTAAAACAGTTAAACAGTTTAAAACAGCTCAAATCACTCCCAACACACACAAAATGATTATGAAAACTTATCTTACATTCATCACTTTAGCCCTCCAAAAAAAAATGACAGATCCAAAAAAAAATTACAAACACAAAAAACAGGCATTCATCAGTGTTTTCTCCTAATTTTAATTATTTCTGAATTAAAATGTAGAAATTTGCTGAAACGGAATTGAAGTGGAATTTAGTAATCTCCGAAACGAAATTTGGCAAATTTTGAAGCGGAAATGTGCAGTCTCTAGCGGTGTAACCACGGCCACGGACTAAACATGGAAATGGAGTAAAACACACGTACTAATCACGGACGCACATGAACAGCCCTCACAAAAAGCTCCTTATCACGAGCGTCCGTGTTTACGAAATCACTGATGATAGCATTGCGTACGGCCGAGCGTGCGTGCGAAAATGTCCAGTGCACTATAAATCTGTATCACACCCACTTCGCCGGCAGCGGTTTGAAACTGTAAACAACTGATTTCTTGGACTGCGGATTTCAATTGGACATTTCTTAGTAACCAGCAGTGATATTGGACATTTCTTAGTAACCAGCAGTGATATTGGACAAACTAATATGCGTTTTGATGTAAGGTTATGTACTTATTAACTACACAAGGTGCCAGTTACTCTAGCATTCGTCAACATTGCATAATCAATGGGCCTAGTATGCCTTTAACGCAAGCACTGCGATTTTTACCACTTTCCTCTAGGTGCCCTCATTTCAATGAGAACTTGAGAAGTACACTAGGTCAATGTAAAACACTTTAATTGAAACAGCAATCACTGTCAAACACTTCAGAAAATGTAGTGTTCTTATTAATATAACTATTAGACTTCTGTGCACTAAGTCATATCAGAAATGAAACGATGACATAGATTAACATTTGCAATCAATTGCATTTATTAAATGTTGAAAAATAACACCGAATTTTAATCTACGGGTGTCCAATCAGTATCACATATGGTTTGCACATTTGTCCACAAAAACATGGGACGACAATAAAATTGAGTAATTTTTTTTTACACAATTTAAGATGTTTAAAATTCATTTGGTAAGATTTGTTTTTCCAGTGACAGTGGTGTATACCACATACTTTACTGAGTGAGCCCTGGCTATTTTGATGATATAGCGATTGTATAATTATATATATGTGTGTGTGTGTGTGTGTGTTTTTCAAATGTGTGCGTTAAAACGGCATGTTCTTGCAGCAAAATGCTTAGATGCTAAACGAGAGTATTACGAAAGTAGCGCCACAGTGATGTTTACACATCTGGGACACAACCGAGCGATCGTTAACAGTTCTTTTCTATGATAAAACAAGTTATAAGTCATTATTAATATTATATGTTTGTTCAGTACAGAATTGTGAAATTTGTTTAAATCACATGTTATCCACATTACTTATGCAATCAGGAAACAAATGGTTGTTACGATATCAGTGATTGATTAATTTAATGTTATGTATTCTGTTGGCAGTTAAGGCCGGAGGTATGAGGATTACCCAACATAAAACTCCCCAAGAATCGGTGAAAAAAACTGAAAAAATGTCGGAAGAAGATAAAGAAGAGTTTCCAGAGCCAAGGTAGAACAAAAGTGAATTGTCACGGTCACTGATGTAACTTGTCATTTTAGATGTATTATATACCATAAATTCACTAAGTAAAATCGAAAGTAAATTCAGTAAAATCTTTTCCTGTAAAGCAGTGCCCTGAGTAATTAACTCGGGAAGAATTTTTTACTATGATTACATTTTACCACAGTGGTTTAACTTGTGTAACTAACCTGTTTGCTCAATCCTAAAAACAAAACGGTTCTACACTATAATTGAAAAATATAATTTTATCCAAAAGGTCATTATATCCACTTCAAGGATCATGTCAGAGTGAAAATCTAGCAATGTTTACAACAACTAATTCTGGTGACCTGTAATGTGGTTTTCTATTGTGCCTCAGACCTAATGTCCCATAACCACTGGCTTTTAGGTGTACCATGAAAATCGCCAGATATAGTGATGACTGTGTTTCGTTCCAAACTGCATTTAAGCAGAAATATGCCCCAATGCCCTTAGCTTTGGCCCCTATTTCTGCAGAAACAGGGTTTCAAATGAAATGCAGCCATTTCCATATCTGGGCATTTTGGGATGAGATGGTTGCTCATTTGACAATTAAATGTGAATTGACTAAAAAAAACTGCCATCTTGGCTTGGAATTGTTAAAGTAAATGTAATAACATTTCTGACCAATGTTACGTTAGTAATGTGTTGCACTGAAGATTGAGGAAACATTTTAATTTTATAAGTCAACCCATTGGAAAGTAAGTAACAACAATAATAAATCATAAGTGGTATATGATTTATTATTGTAAGCCTATTTTTACAATGGGCTACGTAATAGTAAATATAAATATAAAAATAAAATATATGTAATTAGTAAATACACTTGCAGTAGAAATTGTGGTATTTAAATTTAATATGTAAACAATACAATGGTATAGCTACTCATAATAATGGTGAGAAGTGTATCTGACTAGTTTTTACACATTTTTTTTATCATTGTTTATTCTAAACCTATATGCACTTTTTACAGCCCACCAAAGGCACAGACAGTTGTAGTGGCTGGGGCAATGTCTAGGGTGAGTCTCTAGTGTTGTGTTAATGGATTTGATTATATTGACTGAGGTAAAGCTATTGTACTACAGGTACCTCATCAAAATGTGTATACTGAGAATGCATTAACAATGGTAACAATTAACTAGAGAGCACAAACTATGGAACAAATAATGATAAAAGCTAACAATCATGTCTTGGTTTTAATTAAGTTGCTAATGGCTGCCCAGGACTAGTAAAATGGGAGGCATGACAGCTAACTTTATTCAATAACCTGTCTAACAGGACAGGCAAAATATACGACTACCAGCCTGTTTGGAATAAGCTTCATTGTTAAAATATCAGTTGAGATCCATTCACTATTCATTCAGTTGGTTAATCCACAATCTTTGTCAGTCATTATATATATCTATACCAGCAGCATATATATGTGAGCATAACGTTACTTATTTCACCTGAAAATAAGACGTGGTTTTCAATTGTTATACTTGTTGGAAAATATAATATTAAAAAATATGAATATGACAAATATCTTCTTATATTTATATACATATATGTCTATCAGGGTAACAAAGATTTCCCACCCGAAGCTGTGAAAGCTATGCATGAAAAGCCCATGCCTACACACGACACACGGCCAGCCCACCAGCCTTCAAAGGTTATCCAACAACCCAGGAAGTAGATGAATTTGGCAGACTACTGAGAGCAAGTCTTGACACATGAAGAATAGGAGAACCTCGGCGTGGTCAAAGAATTGCTAAACCATTTTATACAAATGTTTAATACCGGCTTGCCTAGACGAGCTATTTATTAATTAATTGTGAGCATAAATCATGAATTCAAAGAGAACACCACGCTCAATCGATGGCCCACACGTACATGTGCAGCTGTGTAAATGAGAATGGCGTATGGTTAAGAGATGCTACAGAAAATATGCCAGCTTTCACCCAATATTGTCAGAAATTTACGTTTTTTGTATTGATTCTGTACTATTTTGTGATTCATGGTTTAAAGCTATAACTTTTGGAACTGTCGTGCATAATCAGTAAATTTCAGGCTTGTATAAAGCCTGAGAAACCTAACATAGATGTATACTATTGTTTTTTGATGATTACTTTAAATTATGCAAAAAAGCTCTTCAGTAGTTTATATTCCCTCTGATTATTCATTCTATCTCAAATGTGTTCTCCAAAGAATGCATTTAGCTGGAAAACTTTGTGTATGAAGTATGTTGTGCAGGTCACTACCTCTCAGTCAATCCAGCATTACATCTTTTCTATGGTGGTGCCAACGTTCTGATAAAAATTTCTAGTGATGGTCAATTTTGATGTTTTTAGTTAAGCAAGTGTCGATTAAGGTTAACATTTATTAAGCTGTTTTGTTGAATTTGGGTGCATAAAATTGTTTACAGACATGGGGCCATTAATTTGTGAAGATTGATTTCTAGGTAGGAGGAAAACTCGATATATATAAATTACTAGTGGGATAGTGTAGATGTCTGAGCTAGCATGTTGCTGAAAATGCAAGTGACGTTTGTTTACAATTCTAGAGTGAGCACATCTGGCAGTTGTTGTATAGTCCAGTTTAGTTGTTGAATGGATGGTGGATAGTAGAAGAATACTTACAGGCACATTTTATTATTGCTCTATTTACCTGGATCAGGGTTTTTTACGCAAGATCTGGTGCAATTGGTTCAAAAAAGAGATGTATGAAATATTTAGAAATTCTAGTAACATCGACAATAAAATCGACCATCGACCAATGATTTATTTGTTCTTGTTCTGGTAAAGTGCATCGTTGTAGGTATATACTGACACCTTTACTGTACATATAGTTTGTGAAGCAACGATAGCAGCTTCTAATGATTAACGATTATTACTTCATCACATGTGAACGAATAAATCTACATGTGGTTTAATGTAGTTAATTTCATTTCCCATACATTTATTTTAACACATATTTATATACATATAATGTATCAAAAGGGATTTTATTTTTATACATTGGACACATTTTGACAACCTCACACACACTGGACTTGGCCTAAATTTATAAACATAGAAAACCCCGTGTGCGGGTGTGTGCACCCACAATAAAACAGTCGAGCATAAATTTATTTACAAAAGCAAAATAACTATCTAATGACACAAATTTGCAACATACAATTACGCATCTTGTACAAAAGACATATAATAGTACTTCTGAAAGCAAGACATGATAACATACCAGTGTACATTTCCCACACACACACACACACACATCATGTGTAATTCGCTACACACACTGCACGATTGCTGTTTAAAAGTTGCATTGGGATTAATTTCATAATCTAAAAGCTAGAACATCAAACACCGTAATTCTACAGGCCATTGTAAAAGAGAGCAGCCACATGAGCGTTCAGCTGGAATACATGTGCTATGATATGCTGGAAACATATACAGCAAGTATGTAACGAAGACACATAGCTCACCGTTGCAGTGTGCAGCACCCATAGAGCTAATAATAGGGGGGAGGGGTAGAGTACATAACGTTGAAAACAGCTTGCATCTCACACTAAATTGAGGTAGCCTGTGATGCACACTCTATCTAAAACACTGAAAAGTTAGCATGGAATACCGGTGACTGTATGTATCAACTGCCCATGGACATGCGTGACCTTCCTAGATATTTGGAGACAGATTGACACAACCTGCAGATCGTACGATGTGCAATGGCTGGAATTGCTCTAAACGAGATGCCAATACTTGCATGCAACTACTGCAAGAAATACCGTATTTTGTGGCTTACAAGACGCTATGATGCATTAGATGCAAATTTAGAAGTTAATATAAATTTCCCACTCTGTGCTACCAGGTATAGGCTCACCTTAAGTAAGGCCGAACCCCTGTTTTTTCCACGTTTTTATCAATCAAATTCCCTACAATACATAGCATAAACCATCATCACCATTTGCATGGGTTAGTATACTCTGTAAGCTAGCTATTCTGGGGAGGTGCAGAGTATACCATACCGTTGACAAAAACATTTCCTTGATGTTGCGGTTTACAGGATGCAAGTTTTGCACATATTTTCTGAAAATAAAACTGCCACCCCGTAACCCGCAAAATACAGTAGTCCCGGGGGGGGGGGGCACTCCCTACAAAACAGGGTAGGTATGTGCCACTTGAGAGATGGAATTGGGGGTCTCCAGTACTAACTCAGCACATCAAAATGGGGGGCTTCGGAACGTGCGGAAAAAAGTAGAACATATCCACAGGGACGAGAAATATGTGAGAAGGGGGTCTCTGGAACAGAAAATATGTGAAAAGGGTGGTCTCCAGAACGGAATGTGAGAAGGGGGTCTCCGGAACGGAAAATATGTGAAAAGGGGGGTCTCCAGAACGGAATGTGAGAAGGGGGTCTCCGGAACGGAAAATATGTGAAAAGGGGGGTCTCCAGAACGGAAATTTTGAGGTGAAAAGGGGGGTACCTCCTGCGGTACATACCTACCATACAATATATAGGGAGTGCCCCCCCCCTCCCCGGGACAGTAGTATGACGACACATTCGTAATATAACAACAGAACACTTGTTTGGATGAATTAGATTAGTCGTGCTATGCAAGGACCTATCAAGATATTGAACAAGGTTTTTAATATGGTATTTCCGCGCGTGCCTGTGGAATCTCCTGAACTAATGTTGCTATGATACACTCCGTTCACGTGTGTTCGAATACACAGGTCTAACCTCGGGCTCATCGGATTTAACATAAAAAAGACGAGTGGCAGTAGACAGTACTAGACGAGTTAAAATACAGACGGGTATGTCAGCAATGATAAAATATATACATCGTACTCCTTACCTCTGAGAAATATCTAGGGACCACGAGTGCTCTTGATTTGTTGGAAGCTTCATCGAGAAAATACATGCGACAATCACATCAATGTTTTAATAAGCTTTATACAAATAAATTGTAACATCAACAATTCATGCATTGATCATATTCTCTTGTTTACAGTCGTTTCGACGAAAACGCAAGATGTCTAATGATAATATAGTTATTCGGAAGTTACTATGAACTTTCACCAGGAAGCTACGTTCGCGAAGTAATAACAGTTCATCTACACGGACATTTTGTGCTTCCCTATATTACAGTACAGTATTTATCATGGCCAATAACAAATGATATACGTATGCATAACGGATATAACCTCTGACAAGATGGCTACTGTACAATGTTATGCAATGTTAATGCACTATTATCATGTATGTATTCCAGACCTTCCTGGAATTTAATTTGTACTCCACCTATAGTTTCACAACGTCTATATCACGTGTCAGTCGTCTCTTCTGTACATTGAATTTTACAAGATATATAGCGACAGCATGATATATCGGGTGAACAGGTAATAAATGAATAATCTGGACATTGTTCGATGGCATCAGGACGTGTTCTTACAGGGAAACTCGCTCATCCTGAACCATCCATCGTATAAAGTCTGGCACTGCTAACGTGCACGGCAAACAGCATCCTAGAACATTGTCGATCGTTAGCGCAGTTCACCTGCCGTTGATTCCAAGCTCGTTAAACACAATCGTGACAGACCAGGAGATCTATACCTGCATTGCTCGCGGAGAGCAAATCGCAGTCCCGCTGGCGATCAGTCGAATTGATAGGTGGGAGAATTGGCCGACTTCTTGTACAGGCCGCTGAACTTGCTCATGTACTTCTTCACAAAGTCCTTTGCCTTGTGCTTGACGCTCTCGTTCACCTCCAGGTCTTCTACATTGTAGCAGTGCTTCAGCTCTTTGTTCATCACAGCGTGAGTCAGCTGCAAAGACAACAACAACTCGGCTGTTCACTCGCGTCTGTCAGTCATTTATACAGTATATAATACTAGTATATACAGTATTATTTAGTATATATTACTACAGTACACAATCTATTATCAAAAATTCTGAAAACCAAAAAGCTCCGAAAACAGAGTTTTTTTCGTGGAGGTCGTTTGCACACCAAAGTTCGCGTTTGGGTGCACAACGTTCACTGCAGAAATATTAATGTGCTTGGCATTACTCATACATATTGTACTGTACTGGTACAGCACTTGGCCTCTTGAAAACTTGGGTTTTAGTACTGGCTAGTTGCAGGATATACGGTATGTATATCTGTACTGTACTACCATTACGGAATCCGAAAAATTCCGAATTATGAAACGTGTCTGGTCCCATGGGTTTCGGATAATAGATTGTGTACTGTACCAGACAACCTAGACGAGATCCCATGTAAGCAGAGGCCTGGACTGTCTCTTTTGCGGGTAAAGCCTCGAGCCCTGCCCTTAGCAGCCATGAGAAATTATGTACTTAACACCGAATTGGCCATAAACTGCTAGTGGGGTTATTTGTGCTAAGCTCATCAGATTTGCAGTACAGTGATACCCCGATATACATACGTAATGGGTTCCGGAAATACTGTTCGTAACGCAAAATTCTTCAATGCAAAGCAAATTTTATGAACTTCCATGATATAATTGGATACATTACATATTTTAGTTTTGGCATGCTACTTTTTGAGAAGAAACCCCACACTTCTTTTAAAAATTACTTCTATTATTCTGTTTTAGAAGAATGAATTTTTGTTTCGTATCACGAGTAAGGTGGTCATAATTTTTAATTCGGTATGTGCGAATTTCCCTGACCCAGGTTTTCATAATGTAGGCTACTGAAATGACTTTCATAGGCTGCAGATGTGTCATATAACCTAAACAAAATCACATTTTAACAGAAGATGAATTTCACCGCAAGATTATGAACCAATTCCACAGTGTGGAAAAAGAAAAAACAATGTGGTAACTAGCAGCAGACTAGCAGTCCCATACCTTTCTTGCCAAATGCTTGAAGTCCTCTGTGTTGGTAATCCGGCCAAGCTTACAATCTGGCTTTCTATACGGATTCAGGCACACCACAATGTGGCTGGACATCTGCATTGAAAAACACAAATAAATCGATATTAAGGTAGGAAGAAAGCTGATAAATACGATAGAAATGCTATAAACATGATCACAAGATGACCATTACTAATAATAACGTACACCAATACAAAGTTACAAAGTGACCAATTCGCCACGTCTTCGTCACCTTGGTTCTAAACTGCTCCTTGATCCTGCGCGCTGTTTCGCTGGAAGTGTCGGCAGCAGCAGTCGTCGCTTCTGCAGCCTTGCCCTGTTGCTGCTGCTGCTGTTGTTGTTGCTGCTGTTGCTGCTGCTTCTTCTGTTTCACAGACTGCTGCTCGTCCACGGTGGGTGTATCATCGCCCGAATCCGCCTCTGATCCTTCCCAAGTAGGTGGGTCCCACTGCGTTTGCCTAAAGCACAAATGTTTAAATTCTTGTTGAACTGAGCTAAGTAGCAGCTTAACATAAAGGCAATTTCTGTACAACGTCAAACCAGCAATTGCATGTAATGATACTACAGTGGTCCCCGAATTACCGACCTCGGATAAACAGGTGCATCGCTTTAACAACATGTCTTTAAAAAACAATCCTCATGCACGTTGCTATGTATTCACTACTTAATCGGGATATTTTCATGATTCCCAACCTGTCCCAATAAAGAAGTAATTGCTGTATAACGTGTGAGAAGTATTATTGGGAACTTACCTAGTGACAGTGTGGTAATAGTAAACTTGACCATCTGCATCCTTAGCAGTTCTCCAGTTGGGCGGTAACTTAGGAGGTTGTTTCTGCTTAGGAGGAGATGGTGGAGGAGGATCGATATCGTTGTCCGATGGTGCAGTTGATGATCTTAGTGTCACCTGTTGTCCAGTTAGTGTGGCAAGCGTCTGTTGTACTTGTAGTGCCTGCTGAATCTAAAACATGGTGAATTGCACGAGGGTCAATAAAGGTGTGAAAGGTTTGTGTGAGTGTATACCGTGCGTGTGGGCAAAAGCGTGCAATGCAGACATCTGCATTACACACGCCTTCAAACTTCTTACATAACGACCCTGTACCCATATATCTGTATAGTGTTATGGACTATAGCACATAGTTCCTATAGTAACATACCTCCCAAAAACTACATCTGTAAAACATATGCTACAACCCTGTAGCTGTTCTAAATGTATGATTTTACTCATGACTTTAATCAATCTGTGTGCGAAGACATCTTTATGTATGATACTTAAGTATTATTTACAGCTATCATCCTACCTGTGAGATTTGCAACAGCTGTTGTTGTTCGGCACTAACACTGCTGCCTGTTGAAGGCTGCTGGAATGAAACAACTTGGCCCTGCGGTGTCGTGTAATACAACGTTTGCTGTACGGGCTGACTGCCTGCGGTCGCTACTGCAGCTGTCGGGGTGGCAACGGTGGACGCCGTTGGCACTGCCTGCACAAACTGACCCTGCTGGTTTATGTAGCCAGCGACCTGGGTGGGCACAGCACTCTGCACCTGTAACGGAAACATTGGTATGACGAAGGTGAACATGCTGGACCATGTAAAACCTAGAAATAGTATTTATTATAATCAATATTATTAATATTACCAGTATTATTATAAACAGTAATATTGCTAACCAAGACGAAAACAGTTTCTAAAGCTATCCGCATGAAGTTTATTGATGCTTGGCGAGTAGGACGTACCTGGTAGCCAGCAGGGGATTGTTGATATACAACGTTTCCACCGGACGTTGGTGCCGGATGGCCACTCTGATCGATGGCAACTGCAGTTGGAAGCTCCAGTGATGCGCCAGTACTTCCTTCTGCAAGAACTATAAGCAAAGGCAGCCTGTTTGCAATAATGTTCATCCACACTACATAGTATCACATCATTTTTTCTGCAAAAATATATGACAAGATACAGAGATACCTGCCATAGATAAAACCAAAGTTGAATCGTTCAGAAATCGGGCTGATCGACTATACTATCTACACAGTGGTGTGGTATTGTTTAGGCATGTACCTGGGTTTTGCATAGGGACTGGTTGGTTGATGACGGCTCCTGGTGTAGAAGGCACTGTTGGCTGTGCTGTAACGTTCACTGGGAGACCTGTCGTTGGGTCAACTAGGAAAGAAAACTAACTTAGCATCGTTTTGCTATACAGATGCTAAACAGCAACAACAGACTAGAAATGTGACGAATTTTTAGAAAGCAAATCAACTGTGAAGGTGAATAGAGAAAATGCTACATAACCACTGAAACACTGAACACACTAAAATTTAATTAACTCCAACACCATAGTGTGCTAAAACTTATCTTACTTAAATTGTACATGTGTCACAAAGGAAAATGCCACAAGTGCACCAATACCGATGACCACCACTGCCACAATCACTACTGCTACTGCTGCTGCTGCTGCTAGTGCTGTTGCTAGTGCTGTTGCTGCTACTGCTAATGCTAATGCTACTAAAGTACGGCTACATACCATGCATGTATGCCTGTCCGTCTGGTCCAACGTAATGCTGAATCGGCTGCCCGTCTGGACCCACGTACTGCTGGAGAGCTTGTCCGTCCGGCCCCAGAAACTCCTGCTGCACCGTCTGCCCCTCCGGCCCCACGTAAGTCTCAACCGGCTGACCGTCCGGCCCGATGTACTGCAGCGTCACCTGACCGTCGGCGCTGACGTACTGCCGGAACGGGTGACCGATCGGCTGACCGTCCGCGGCGACGTACTGCTGCAGCGGGATCGAGTCGGGCGCCGTCCACTGCCGCACTGTGTTGCCGTCTGGCGTGCCCCACTGCTGCACCTGCTGGCCGTCCGCAGTCACCCACTGCTGTATGGTCAGGCCCTCGGGCGTGACCCACTGCTGGATGGCCTGGCCCTCCGCGGTCACCCACTGCTGGATGGAGCCCGGCTGGTGTAGAGGTTCGCCGTCCGGTCCGATGGGAAAGCCTCCCTGGTAATAGCCTGCCACCGGCGTCTCCGTCGCAAGTCCCTGCTGCTTGAGAATCGCCTGCGGGTAGATGTAGATAGTTACATACATAAATAGATGGATGGATGGACGGACGGACGGACGGACGGACAGACAGACAGACAGACAGACAGACAGATAGATAGATAGATAGAATAAATAGATGTAGGTAGATGCAGGTAATGTCGAGGTTGATGTAGGCGTAGCGTGTTATCGTTCCAACGTGCGTTCACCGCATCGGTATCCCGTAATCTCTCCCGCAGTATACGCTAATACGAACCTCCTGTTTCCGGGCATCCTCCTGTGCCACCTCCATCTCAAACCATTGCCTCCGCTGCTCCTTGGTCATCTTGGGTGTTTCGAGGAGCACCTTTCTGCAAAATGTTCAAAGAGTGGAACAAACTTGTAGATCAAAACGAGTATGCAGTGCAGCAAAGAAAGCAAATACAGATAGATTTACATGTTCTACAGTATAGTAAAACCTGTACATAAAGCTCACACAAGTGAGACTCCCAATGGTGTCCGTTATACAGGGGCCTGTTCAGTTGAGGTGCTTCACTGTATAACTGTTACTCAAGGGGAATGCCAAGTGGCCATTATCAACAGGACTCTGCTCTATAGAAGTGTCCAGTAACACTGGTTTGACAGTACTAGTACATTGTACCTATAACTTTTTGAATTACTGAGTGAATACTCTAGTTATATATATCGAACCCTGCTAATAGGCGTAATGTGCTACCGGAAGGGTGCTGTTTGATCGCTAGAACCTACTTCTTCTGCTGCCCTTTGGAATCAGATTTAGGCGTGGTGGAACGTTGTGAGTCTGATTTCCCCTTCTTGTCATCCTTCTTCCTATCTTTGCTGTCTCTGCTCCTGTCGGGAGAAGCCCTGCTGCTGCGTCGTCTGTCACGCTCGTACTTGTCGCAATCGTAACGATCGTGGTCTCTGTCCCTGTCTCGCTCCCTATCTCGATCCCTGTCTCGATCTCGATCCCTGTCTCTGTCTCGATCGCGATCTGAAATCGCATCGGTGCAAAAGGCATTGACAACCAAATTTGAATTTTCACATTCAATAATGATAAATGTACCTATTTTTAATTAAAAAAAAAAATGAATGTTGTATTTTTAGCAGCTAATCATCATTTTCGTTTTAATACAGCTTTATACAGAAAGAGCAAACATGCACACACGCATGCACGTACGCACACACGCACTGTGATGGGACTCTAGTAACTGGAAATCTGTTACACTCCAAGTAGTACTTAGTAAATAACTTATTAGATGCTACAACAATTTTGATCGCGTGGCTGATCTTCTGTCGATCTGTGAATGAAATGTTACGCAACACATACCATGCGCATACACGCAAACCAACTTTGGTACGCACCTCTTCTGTCATATCTGTCTCTATCTCTGTCCCTGCGTTCTCGCTCCCTATCACGCTCCCGCTCTCTCTCCCTCTCCCGCTCCCGGTCCCTATCGCGCGAGCGGTCCGAGTCACGGTCCCTATCCCTGGAACGCCTCCTGTCTCTGTCCTTCTCCGGCACCGCAACCGACTTTGTCTCCTTGCGGGGTATCTTGAAGATCTCCTGTAAAGGTGGAAATCAAGGGTATATTAGTGATGCCACGAAGAAGAACATATTTACAAAATAAACATCCTACCCTAGCAACCAGATAAGTTCAATCTACGAGGATTCCATTAGATTTTGAACAGACTAGTTGGTTAACAAAGGAGCAAAATTAGCGAAACAAATTATATTAGTGCTTTGGGAGATTACTACCAATTTCCACTGGATTCTTGATGCTAGTTAATGCCACATGCAGCTGCTTACCTTCAAGTTGCTCCAGCTCTCCAGAAGAGAAGAAGCCATGTCCACAATCTTTTTACTCGCCGCCTGCTTCCCTTCACACACTTCTGCTTCTTCCGCCAACTGACTAGATTCATCGTCCGTGCGATTAACATCCGTGTCGGAGCTTTCCGTAACTTCCCCGAGCGACGGCGTAACTGCGGCGCGTTTGCATGGGCCTTGACTAGCATTGGAAATGGGTTTGCTGGGACACTCTCCTGCGGTTGAGCTATATTGTTTGTATAACTGGATCAACGGGTCGCTTTCCGCAGCCGTTTCGCTACTGCTGTCGCCGGCAGCACCGTCGCACACGACGCGCACAATAGTCTGCAAGGTGGCAGCACACTGCACTTCGAGCAGCAACGAGTTAAACACACTCGGATCGCGCAGATCACGAACGCCGCCGCCCACCGCGCCGACAGGCTCCTGCTGACGTTGCTTCTTACACGCCGTCCACCGATCGTCGTCGGTCTCCCGCTTACCGCTGTCCGCTTGTTTCGAGGCGGCAGACGAACCCGGCGTCGCTGCGAGGCGATTGGCCGGAGCGGCGTCGGAGGACGGCGCGTCGGCGGCGAGCGACGAGTCCGTGTTCGAGGCAGCGTCGTCGCGGGAGGAGGACTTGGGCTTGGCGGCGGCGGTGGCGGAGGTTCTCTCCTGCAGCCAGCGCTTGATGACCTGCGTGACCTTGCTGTCGTCCAACATGTTCCTGTGCGGGATCGGCAGCACGGCCAGCGTGGCGAGAATCTGTGTACAAAGACAGATGCAGCAAAACATATAATATATATATATATATATACATAGAACATACAACATGGGACAAGGCAGACGCAGCATAAAGACACGCGTCCCAACATAGAAGCGAACATATAACATATATATACATATATACACATAGAACATACAATATAGGACAAGACAGACACAGCACAAAAACACGCGTCCAAACTAGAGAAACATACTAACATATAGTATACATAGAGACTACAACATGGGACAAGACCAGAGCGCCGTGCAGAAAGGAACGGTGCGCCATAATAGGAATAGTGCTACAATACTAACATCACTATATACACATATATACACATAGAACATACAATATAGGACAAGACAGGCACAGCACAGAGACACACGTCCCAACATAGAAGCGAACATATAACATATATATAACATATATATACATAGAACATACAACATGGGACAAGACACGCGCCCCATAATAGAAGCAAACATTTAACATATATATACATAGAACATACAACATGGGACAAGGCAGACACAGCACAAACACACGCGTCCCATAATAGAAGCGAACATTTAACATATATATATATACATAGAACATACAAATGCGGACAAGACAGGCACAGATATAAGACACCGACGTGTCCGCATAATAGAAACGCACATATAACATATATATAACATATATATACACATAGAACATATAAACATGGGACAAGACAGGAGGGCACAGCACAGAGACACACGTCCCAACATAGAAGCGAACATATAACATATATATACATAGAACATACAACATGGGACAAGACAGACGCAGCAGAGAGACAGTCACACGCATCTCAACATAGCAAGAGTTGCGCTAAAGATTGCACAAATTACTATTCTGTGTACTTATGGCCAATCGAGGACGTGCACATACACACACGTAGTCGAATTCATAATAGCATCTTCATACATGAAAAGTGTTGCTACTAAACGCTCGTTTTTCATAATAGCAAACTGGTTTTTGCAATGTTATTCATCAATATTTATCCTCTAGTTGATTTTGATCGCCGCGTTCACACGGCCCTGCGTCGTCGGAAGTATAGAAGGGTGCAGTTATGTCACAAATGCATTGCTGGGCTCTTAATTCAAGCAACATTGACTAACCTGTTCCTTGAGCTCCAAACCATTCTCGGGAATGTCAACCATGAGGCTCCAGAGCAAAGTAAGCCCATGGTAGTCTAGGAATGAACGCTGGCAAGCGGTTTCTGGCGTCGTCTTAAATACACAATGAATGTTATCAGTCACCTTTCTTTATAATATGCATTTCACTTCGATGCAGTAATTACAGTTGTGCTTCACACTCAAACAAGACAGTAAAAGAATGATGGAAACCAAGGGGGAAGGGAGGGAGGGAAGAAGAGAGGGAGGGAGAAAAGGGTGAGAGAGAAAGGGATTGAAAAAGGGAGGGAGGGAAGGAGCATAAGAGGCAGGGAAGAGGGAGAAGAAGAGGAAGCCAAATCTCAGAGAGAGGAAAAGAGTAAAAGTGAGAGAAAATGAGAGAAAGGGGGAAAACGGAAGGAGATAGAGTCAAAGAGCAGGAGAAAATATCAAGTGGGAGAATTTCCACTCGTTCTACATAAGCTTCATGCGAACATTATGTCGAGTTTCTGTCACCTGTAGGAGTTTGAGTAGAGCCAGTCTGTCTGGGGTTGACTCAGCTCTCACCATCAGCCGGGACAGGTTGAGAACATGATTCCTATTCTTCAGCCCAGTCTCAATCAGCTTCTCTATTTCTTGTTCCAACTGAATTAATTTAAGATTCCACGGTAAATTCAGTAACTCATTAGAACTCAACAGCAAATTACTTACAGTAAGTTCACCACAAATACGTAGTCACAAAATGCCAAAAAACAGTGTTGCCAAAAAACACCCATGATATCAAATATCCCATATAAAAACACGTATGCAGTAAGCCATCTACAAACATAAACTTATGGTATGTTCCCCATGATATATGAGCTCACAGAATGTTACCCACAAATACATAACCACAGCATCAGAAAAAACAGTGCCGTCTAAAAACACGTACTCACAATATCTAACATACGTAAAAACAGGTACTGAGTATGCTTTTAAGTGCTATAATATACTAACAACATACGCGCTCACAGTGCGTTACACACAACATGCACGCTCGCAGTGTGTCCCACACAAGTGCACGCTCTCAGCACCCTCTCCGGGCGTGCTCCCCCCCCCCCGGCAATTTCACGATGCTCACCGAACTGTCTTCGAAGGAGTCTCGTCGTTTCAGCCTGCGCTTGGGAGTCAGGATCCTGTCGTTCTTGCCCGGAGTCTTGTTGAGCAGGTTCGGCTCCGTCTTCTCGCCGCCGATGTATCCGCGGCAGTTGTCAGACCCGCAGTAGCACGGCTGCGCCTCTTTCCTGTGGACGACGAAGATCAGCTACGGTTATACTCAGCTCTCGGCGCCACACAGATCGCTTATTCATTTATCGAATCGCTTAATTACTCACGACTGTCTGCATGTATTAATACTATAGAGGTGGCCACACTAGATGGATTAAATAAAACCATTATCAATCACCTTATTTTCTCATGACTGTCTGCAGCTGTTAGTATTATAGAGGTAGCCACACTAGTCGAGATGGATTAAAAACACAGCTATCTGCGTCACGCGGTTAATCGTTTATCGAACACCTAATTACTCATGGCACTCTGCAGATGTTAATAGGTAGCCACACTAGATGGATTTAAAAAGAACCATGTCATGGATGAAAAGTCAGGAGGTTGTGAGAGATAGACGTCAGGGAAATAACTTTGGGACTGATGGAATGGACTTTTGGACTTCTATTGGGCATTCATGTTATATGCTGCACAACCCACCCGTATCTCTGGAACTGGTAGTCGAATGTAAGCTCTTGGCCACTTGGAACCGGTTTGGTAGTGAAGAAACCAACCCTTAACTGTCCATTTACAGTCCACTGGAAAGGAAAATGCCATAAGAAATGTAATAACCACATCCATATAAACTTTCTCCAACCAAATGCCACAGCAATGCAATTGATATAAATTAATTTGGCAAAACCCACTCATATTTTACATGACTTTAGACACCATCTCAAAAGCACCTGAACAAAAGCAACCAACCCACACCTCAGGACTACACATCTAGATGCCCGGAAACGACGTGCGTGCCATCGCCGCGCGAGGTCGGGTCGAAGACTCGACAACTGCCGCCAACACCGCACCTCACCTTTTGCGTTTCGCAGTTTGGATCACAGCTGTGGTTGATGAAGTGCGAGTGCTGTCCGCGGTGCGTCGCGTTAATGATCTCGTCACGTATACGCTACGCCGCGACCACTACACGCTGCTACCACTACGCTACCGTACTCCTATGCGCCTCCTATGCCGCTACCACTACGCGCCGCTACCACTACGCTACCGTACTCCTATGCGCCCCCTATGCCGCTACCACTACGCACCGCTACCACTACGCTACCGTACTCCTATGCCGCTACCACTACGCGCCGCTATCACTACGCGCCTCCTACACCGCCACCACTACGCGCCTCCTAATCCACTACCACTACACGCCGCTACCACTACGCGCATCCTGTGCCGCTACCACTACGCGCATCCTGTGCCGCTACCACTACGCTACCGTACTCCTACGCGCGGCCTATTCCGCGCCTCCTACACCGCTAGAACACGCTACGCCGACACACCGCTAGAACACGCTACGCCGACACACCGCTAAAACACGCTACTCCGACACACCGCTAGAACACGCTACGCCGACACACCGCTAGAACACGCTACGCCGACACACCGCTAGAACACGCTACGCCGACACACCGCTAGAACACGCTACGCCGACACACCGCTAGAACACGCTACGCCGACACACCGCTAGAACCCGCTAAGCCGACACACCGCTAGAATAGGCTACGCCGACACACCGCTAGAACACGCTACGCCGACACACCGCTAGAACCCGCTAAGCCGACACACCGCTAGAATACGCTACGCCGACACACCGCTAGAATACGCTACGCCAACACACCGCTAGAACACGCTACGCCGACACCGCACCTCACCTTTTGCGTTTCGCAGTTTGGATCGCAGCTGTGGTTGATGAAGCGCGAGTGCTGTCCGCGGTGCGTCGCGTCGATGATCTCATCGCCGCGCAGCGCCATGAAGTAGAAGTGCTTCGCGTCCTCCTTCATGTAGCGCTTCACCCGCTCCTTGAACTCCCTGTGATTCAGCACCTCCCCAATGTACTCCATGACGAACGCGCCCCTGCAGAAACACACACACGAGAGAGAGCGTGAGAGAGAGAGAGAGAGAGAGAGAGAGAGAGAAGAGAGAGGAGAGAGAGAGAGAGAGAGAGAGAGGAGAGAGAGAGAGAGAGAGAGAGAGAGAGAGAGAGAGAGAGAGAGAGAGAGAGAGAGAGAGAGAGAGAGAGAGAGAGAGAGGATGAGAGAGAGAGAGAGAGAGAGAGCTTCACCCTCTCTTAAACTCCCTGTGATTCAGCACCTCCCCGACGTACTCCATGACGAACGCACCCCTGCAGAAACACACACACGTTGCAGTCAGCATGGAGCTGGCCTGGGCGGCCGCGCATCAGCAGAATCGTACATAGTGAAGTAGGAGAGAGGTTGTGTGAGCACGTGAAACAGATGTGAGAGAGAGGGAGCGCGAGAGAGAGATAAGGAGAGAAACTTGTAGAATAATTTCTTCATTTGAACTTTTGAGTATAAATCTCGTTTATAAATCTATATGAATCGTAATGTATGACAGAGCTCATATATTATGTTGGCCAACAGCATTTGTAACCTTCATAACTCGTGATAATAGCACGTGTGACCTTCACAATGCACGAGTTCTGCGAAGAAGGTTATAACATCATTTCAAGCTGTTAGTGGTGATGAAAGTGGCATCTGCTATAAAGATTACCTAAAGCTCTGTTAGCAGTATTAGAATAACAACATCTGAATAATGACATAGGTGACTGACTATACTTGAGAAAATGAAGTCTAAAAGAACCTTATTACAAACCATTATTCTGTGTCTTTATCTAAAAGTTGTTATGAAGTTGTGTCATTATTAAAACCCATACCTAATAACTGAGAGCCTATGCAACAACTTCAAATGACATATTTCTATAAGCAACATTCAAAGTACAAGACAAAATTGAGATTTTTTTGGGTAATGGATAGAAAAACAGTATCATGCTATACATGCTATATGTATAACAATATTGTGCATAGCATTGGTAGCTTACTGTGCAAGATCCTCCAACGCTTTCAAACCCCAGCCTTTCTTCTCCGTCTTGAATGGCTCCACCTTGGAATTCTCACGCTGAAAAGAAATCATAATTTCAACTTGTGCAGTCTCTCAGGTTTACAAATCTCACAAACATATTCAAACGACCAATTGAGAAGATGCAATTACATTCCTTTGCACTCTTGATAAGGTGTTCAACAGAGCAAAAACAGATGATTTGACAAGAATCAATGAGCAAATTATTATTATTTATTTCTGCAAATAGCATCATTTGAAATGGATTTCTAAAAGTTTGGTAAAGTAAAATTAATTTCCCCTAAACAAGCCAATTCTTGCATGCAGGGGGCAAGATCTGATCCCAACTATAAATATTCATCATTCATTGCAATGCAGAATGTTTCATTTGTTGCTCTTACACAAACTTCTCACATTATCAACTCATAAAATTCAGATAACAACCCTACACGCATTTTTTTTTTTTTAATTAAAAATCATGTGTGCGTCACTTGCAAATAACTATCTTTATGTTATTCCACTAAACACGGTCATATTCACCTCCTGTACATGAGCTCAACAGCTCAACAAAGCTATTGTCATGCCAACATTCTAATTGGAACTTATGCAAAGTTGAACCCGGTACTTCAACATCAAGCTCTACCTCACAGCTACAGAGTAAATGACACCATGTAGGCACTTTACTTCGCAGATGGCATGCAAGGCAATATCTCAATGCTGTTCATGCCTGTGGTACATACCCTCTGGAATCGCCTGTTAGTGCAGTGGTAGCTACACGGGCAGCGAGACGAGCACTCAATCATCAAGAGCCTGTTGAGGCAGTTCTCGCCACAAGCCGCAATTTCAGCCTTACGGTCCTCCTTGCTTGTCGTACAGTCGCACACCATTCGCCTCACTTCCTTCCTTGCTTTCGAATGACTTTTCCTGTAACAGCGAACAACCGTGGTAAATCGAATTCGGTCACATGCACAGACTAACCTGTAATCGTGTACATATAAGAAAAATACAGCCACAGTCACAACAAAAACATAAAATAAGTTTTAATGATATTCCCAGTCAAAATAGCAAAGCATGGATTCAGTTACCACTCAAACGTTCAGCATTATGTATGAAAAATTTCATACCTCTCAGTCAAGTACACATTTTCGGTGAGCAACTCAAACGTTGGCATATTCTCTTCCTGCTCCTTTGCCTTGACATCCATGATGACCTTCAGGCCGACCTGCCTCGGTTCAAACTTGGGCGTGCTGGGTAAGGGCTCTAACACATGCATCGCCGACGCTACTTTGATTTCAGAAGTCTCCTCCGGCTGAGACATCGTCGTCAAATCTTGCACCACCATCTGCTCGTCGTGCGAAGACTGCTCGTCTGGCAGCGGTGGCGCCACTTGTCCCGGCGACGTCACAATGTTGGGTTTTATGTCGCCACTCTCGTCGCCAAAGTCGAGTTCACTGCAACGGCGCCACCGATCTTTTACTTTTATAGGAGGGTTTGGTACGTGCGATTCGCCAGGCGTAGATATAGAGCTTGCCTCTTGTTTCAGAGGCCGCAAAGGAGGAGAGGCGGTGCCAATGAGTAGTGTGGGTGGTGGCATCTCTGGGGACTTGTCAACTCTCTCAGATTTCGATATTTTCGGAGTTTTCGGAGAACTTTTCGGCACCTCTTTTTCTTTCTTTTTGACTTCCTTCTTTCTAGGATCTTTCGCAACTTTCTCTTCGGGCTTCTCCTTGGTCTTTCGCTCCAGTTCCTCTTGCTCTTCTAGTATTCGCTTGGCAGCCGCTTCCAACCTCTTCTGCTCTCGCTCGTCCTTTATGCGTTGCCTATCTTCCTTTTCCCGCCTCTCTCGTTCTTCTTTCTCCTTCCGCTCCATCTCTAGTTTCTCCTCCAATTCTTTCTTCTCCTGCTCCTTCCTCTCCTCCAGCTTCACAATCCGGCTGCTGCGTCTGCGCGACGTCGACGTGTCCCCATCGCCCGCAGACAGCTGCCGCGCCTCTTTCATCTTCCTGTTGAAAGGCCGCGGGGAGGACGCGCTCTCGCCATGCGTATCGCCGCCGGCGCCCATCTCGCCGCCGTGTTTCTCCGCGTCTCCCTCCGTCGACGAGGGGCTGTTCGTCGAGTTCTCGCCAAAGTCGACCTCTGACCTCTCCTCCTTGCCGTCGCCACTGCCGCCGCCCCGACGAAGGTATTCCTCCGCTTCGGAGCCAGAGCCGGACTCGCGGTCCTCGTGAAGGTACTTGAACTTTCCGAATCGCTTCTTGAAGCTCACGCTGCTGGACGACGAGTCGTTGTGACTGCTCTCCTCCGAGTCGGACTTCCTCTCCGGATCGCCTCCTCCTCTCTCCGCGGCGCCCCGCGCAGCATCTGTACCATCCCAGTCGGGTCGCGCAAGCTCAGTAGTCGTCACGCTCGATTCCAAGTGCTTGTCGTGCAATCGGCTTTCCGCCGACTCCTTCCCGTTCACACGATCTTCCTCTAACTCGCTGTTACAGAGCCTGCCGTCCACTGAAGGCTCATCGAACATCTCATCTTTCTCTGAAAGTTTGCTATGCAGTTGATTTTCTTCTAAAGATTTTTCATGTACCTTGTGTTGATGTGAAGGCTTCCCGTACACCTTGTGTTGCTTTGTAGCCTTTTCATACACCTTAGCACCCTCTTCTGATTTGCTATACACATCATCCTTGTTAGATACACTGTTTTCAAACACCATGTCTTCAACAGAAGGCTTTCCACGCACACTGCCTTCTGTTAAGGACTTGGCATATTCCTTGTCTTCTACTGAAGATTTTTCATACACACTGCTTTCTATTAAAGGCTTGCCATACACCTTTATATTCTTTGAAAGCTTTCCATACACTGTTGATTGCTCTAACGCTTTTTCATATATGTTGTGTTTCTCTGATGGTTTTCCAATCACCTTGCATTTCTCTGAAGGTTTTTCATGCACCGTACCCTCATGTGAAGGCTTGCCATACACATGTTGTTCCTCCAAGGGTTTTCCATACACCTTACGCGTCACACCTGGTAATGAATTTCTCTCCCCGTGAGAAGCAGGTGCGGGGTCAACGTCAGGGTCAGAGTCCGCACTGCCCCAATCCTGCTCTCTACTATCACTGCTGTCATAATCATATATCTCTAGTCGCGACTTTGCTTCTTTTTGACTCCGTCTTACAGTCGACTGCTGGCACACAGACCTATAACACGTTGTTGTCACTTCACTTGTTGAAACCTCTGGCTTTACACCATCACCTTCGACATCTTTGTGAGTGAGATCGGAGAGGTCCAAAGTGCTGCTCCCATTCGAAATTGTTTCCCGTTCGCAAACTGTTTTCGTGTTTCCATAACCGGCAGCCACAACTCGTTTCGTTGACGGCAAGTCATGGCAGGGGGAAACGTCGTTTTCACGAGAGTGTTCGGGTGCCGCATCTGCATCAACGTCCATATCCCACAAACTCCACGTCTTAGCTGTGGCAAGTGGCTTTGTGTGACTGGCGTTCTGTGTACCTGCCTCTACAGAAATTTCCTCGAACTTTTTTGAAATTCCCTCTTTGCCACCTTTGAAACTACCCTCTTTCAGACTGTATTCCTCGGCATCTTTAACACTATCTTCTTCAGCATCCTTGGCACTGCCTTCTGCAGGCTCAGATTCACTCGACGACAGCTGCGAATTATTGGTCATGCTTGGCAAACTATCGTCGTCTGTTTTTCTGTCTGGTAAGAAAGAGGCTGGGCTGCAACGTTCCTGGTCTCTCTCTCCCTCGTCATCGTTCGATTCGGACGATGAATACGGTGAGCCGCTCGCGATCAGGGACTTTAAATCTTTACCAATTGCAGACAACGCTCCACCTGTACGTGGTGCGATGGTCGACTCTGGCAGCTGCTCTGCAGATAGCTCTGAGGTGGGTGTCAGCGTGTTAGTGCTATCATTGCTGTCCCCATCCCTGCAACATAAACAGCACAATGCTACACATTTTATACCTAGAGGGTCTTTGCATTGCTCACCGACAGGTACCCAGAGTAGAAAACTGTGATGAGAACTGAAGAGGGTCCGACACAGACGTAACTGTTTTAAGAGCTTAAAACAGAGAGAAAATTAGTTAACAGAGAGTATAGTGCCAACAAAGAGCACATGCGAATCATCATGATAATATTCTAAAGCCATTATATATATGTTTAAATGCAAGTGTGCGCATGAAATGTATACACTGTCTGATATTCAAAATAACAGCTTTGTCAAAATGGGAATAGGCGTTATTGACCCATTAGTCACGATGCACATCAATATGTGTCCGTTTGATTTACTGTACTCACAGTGTCATTGTCATCATCACATTAACTTGCCAAATACATGTCTCACTGTGCCCATTCTAAGTATGATATAACCTCCCCTTACTGGTGTCTTTATTACTAGTCTTTATTCCATTTCTATTTTGTCACAACGAGACTGTAGCAGACTGCACGTTTATTTTTCTCTCTGTGCATTTACGGGGACGTGTCCATCTGCGTGCAGGAGAACTAACCCGGTCTCGCAATCAGCCATTGCTCTAGACCTCACGCAGCAAAATCAATAATGCACTCACTGATTCCACAGGGGCGTAAACAGAGCCTGCCTAAACATGGGCGTGGACACACGCACGCACGCACGCACGCACGCACGCACGCACACGCACCCACACCCACACCCAGCATCTGACCCACCCGCACAGGCTATGCGTACACCATCCTAAAACGTGACACCAGGGTTGATGATAAAGCCACGTAGTAAAGATACACGGATGGAGCACAGCCGCACATCTATCACACTTCACTTGATACTAGTTTACTCGGCCAAGGTTTGCTACCAGTTTAAGAACGTCTGTGTGAATTACACCTTCTTGCCCTTAGAGAGTTAGTTGGAGGTTTAACCGGGGGGAAATAAAGTAGCGTCGTTTCTTATTTCCCGATGCCCTACAATAGCATCAGCGCAGAAAAATACCAATCACTCGCAATATGCATGAGAAACACACTACAAGCTCACAACGTCAGATTGAACCCTATAAATAAATATACTCATGCTTTAAAGCTTTGCTAGTTCACGTACAGTTCTATAAAAACCTAACAAGTGTTGCAGAGTGACAGCCCTGCTAATGCTGCTATTGCTAGTACTGCTGCTGCTCCTGCTACTGCTGCTGCTGCCGCCACTGCCACAGCCGGTGTCGCCGCCGCCGCCGCCACCACCACCACCATCGTAACCGCCACTACTACTACTACTACTAGTACTACTATTGGTACAGGCACTGCCTTTACAAGTCTTAGTGTTACTACTACTACTACTACTACAGCTACTGCATAATGCAGTAGCTGTAGTAGTAGTAGTAGCAGCATATGCTGCAACTTCTGCCACAGGTGCTACTGCTGTTAGTGCTGTTAGTGCTGTTGCCACAAAGTTCTACTTCTATTGCTACTGACTATACAAGTCCAAATGTTGCTACTGCAGCAACATATGCTGCCAATAGTGCCACTGCTACTCCCGTTACTGTAGCTACCACTAGTACGTATTGTAGTTGCAGCTACTCCTGTTGCTGTTGTCCCTGCTACTACCACAATTCCTTCTGTTACTACCGTGGTCTCTGGTGACTACGAGAGGCTGCATTGGTTTAACTTTTAAGGTGGCTCAAAACATTTTAACCCTTTCTTTCAAATGCTAATATGTCACCAGAGGGAGACTATTAACATATGAATAGAAATACGTACGTTCCATGGTCATGTCATATTATTGTTTAGTTGACACTTTAACAAACTGTTTCTAATTTTTGTTCATAAAAAATGTTTCTAATGCCGCTTGGCTTTGTGCCACAATGCTGGACTTATACATGTTATACTTTAAATACAGGGAATTGTGGATATTTGACTTTTAACCACCTTATAATTGACCAGCATCCACCAGTATGTACCTGGCACTACCTCTGGAGTGTTTCACTTGCCTCAGAGCATGGTTTAATAAATAATAAGCAAAACCTGACCGTTACTCTAGTACCTGCTGGAAGTTTTTGACTAAGTACTGCTGTTTAAATGTAAGTAGTTTGATGTAAGTAAGTTTAAATGTAAGTAGTATGATGTAGTTTTCACTACGACACAAGACGCCAAATGTGAAAACTCGAAGTCCATTCCTCTCTGAGATTTGTCAATACATGCCACTGTTGCGGCCAATCCCAACACCACTGCGTATTCTTGCGCTTGCAAAATGAAAATAAACATATATATATAAACAAATTCGAATAAAAACACGAGTGTATGCATATGTGCATACACATGTGCATCACACACAGACAGGAGTAGCGCTGCTTACTAGTGCTGAAGGGGTCGTTGTCGTATCAGGTACTACATATATGTACCCCGAGGTACATATATGTATACACAAAGTGTACCAGACTTGTACTACACAAGTGTACCCTAACCCTAACACTAACCCTAATCACAGAGTACATATGCTGAGAAGATACAGGTCTGGTATACATATACGTACCTCGGGTACATATATATGTAGTACCTGGTACGACAACGACCCTTTCAGCCCTACTAGTACAGGCAGCGCAGATAGCTGTAACATTTCAAGGTTAACGACACTTGCTTTGAAACACGCGTCTGCACATCACCGCACTACGGAGGCACCCATAAATGCACGCACGCACGCACGCACGCACGCACGCACGCACGCGCGCGCGAATATGCACGCACACCAACATACTAACACACCAAACGCCGTAGATCCCAGGGCAACCCCTATGAAATCGTGTTAACCACACGAGGTGTGTTGCATACTTCGATAGGAATACAACTGTACATGTATGTATATGGCATCGTACACCGAGTATTTATTTACTCTAATAAGGTTGAAATGCTCTACATGCCGACTCATGGTACGGCACAGCGAGCGTACAAAAAAGTACAGTCACATAGCTGGGCGGAGACATTTCTTTGGGTTTAGGTAGCATCGGCGATCCTTCTCACCCGACACAACCACAATGTATGACTATGAGTGAGTGCTGAGGGGGCAGCAGGCTAGCTTTATTTAAGTACTGACCTGTATAGCACACACACACACGCACGCTACTTACGAGTGTGTCAGCGAACAGATCACCCACCCACCAACCAACCACGGCTGCCGGCTACGCTGAGCAAACCAGTAGTAGTGGGGCAGGCTTTGTGAGCGTGTGGACCACAGCTGGGCTTGCGAGTTGGCTGTACCAAGTCGCTCGTTCATCAGCGACTCGACGGCCGCCATGTTGCATCCCGTTGCCTGGGACAGGTTCTGCTATTGATTGGCAAATGAGGTCGCGGCACATCGCAGATATTTACCCGACTAGAAGCTTCTTGCCTTTTAATATGGAGGAACTGCCACAGTATCCGCTTATGAATAGCAGCTTCGGCAAGAGAGCCAGAACGCATCGAGTAGCTACCCACATAAAAATGATAGGAGTATGGTCTTGCGCAGCATACAGTAGGCCCTATCTGGTATGCGCGTAGACGCTGTGAAACGTCCACAGACGCTGTAACGCTGTGAAAACCCACCCACACACACACACACACACACACACACACACACACACACACACAAAGATGACGAACAAGATGGCAACGGGTGCAGTTAAAATGACAAGGGGAGGCAAGCGCACTCTCCAATATATGTCCCCGCGCACGTAAAACACTCTCATACTGCTTGCTACCTGTCGTATAGAATCCACACAGAGTACAGTCTGATAACCGGCAGCAGACAGAGGTGTGAAGGTCTGATACGTGTGAGTTTGCACATGTATGCGTGCATACCTACGTGTAGATGAATAGTGTACACGTATTCAAGTGCACTCAGTGCGTCGATGCAGTATGTTTGAACGTGCGTTCCTCTGTACGTGCGAGTGAGAGAGCACGGCAGATCGAGACAGACACACACACACACACGCACGCACGCACGCACGCACACAGAGAGAGACACGCACGCACGCACGCACACGCACGCACGCGCGCGCACACACACAAACAAACATACACACGGAGAAGAGAGAAAGACACATTGACAGTCGAAACAGACAAACGAATGCACAGACAGACAGCTAGACAGATGCACGCGCGCCTGCACGCACACATACACACACAGGGGAAGAGAGAAAGACACATCGACAGTCGAAACAGATGAACGGATGGACGGACAGACAGACAGACAGATGTACAGACAAACAGACAGACAGAGACACGCATGCGCACGCACGCACGCACACACGCACACACACACACACACACACACGAGAGACGCACTACGGGAAGACAGAAACAGACAGCCAAACAGAGAAGGACAGAAAGCGACAGAGAGGGGCAAACAGAGAAGGGAAGAAAATGAAAGAGAGGGGCAAACAGAAGGACAGAAAGAAAGGGACAGACAAGGAAAGACAGATAGCAAGAACGAGACTTTCCAACTGTCACACTATGCCCACTGTGTGGTGACAACAACTCTGTCATGTGTCATGCCCCAGGCATTACGTGACGCTTGCTCACGCCCGCCAGAGGTGAGCTAACTCTGACCTCGAGAACCCGTAGAGTAGACAGCTTTACGAATAACCAGAGCATCAAGGTGCAAGAGAATCACTGCTGAGCCCCTGTCAGAGAACCAATGCGGGGACAAACGGCTGCTCGGCTGGCCTGTGGAATACGGATAATAGTAAGAGTTTATTCGCACACAACACTCACTTCAGCAAAATAAGACAAAGGAAGCATTCCAAATTTGAAGTAAACTGCGTGCATTTCACGAGAGATCAGGTGTCACCTAACAGTAACAGTCTTTCCTATGTGAACTCCTATGACGTCTATTCACGATCATGTGCAAATCAAACATCAATGCAGCCTCATGGAGGGTGGCAATTATGTAATTAAACATAATGGTTAAGGTAAAAGCATCTAACGAGTGTTAGAAAGACAACTAACCAATTGCCCTGAAGTCAACACACATGTAGCTCTATTGGTATCAGCATTTTATTGTTACTACAGAATAAACTCACTAACTACTTTGCCAAAACTGCACCTAACTAAGAGCCATATGCTCCATATATCTTTTTTCTGGCTTAAACTTCATGCTCCTTGGAATCTGAGATCGTGTAACGTGTTTTTACCAAAAGAAATTTGAACACGCATTGAACTTTTTACTCATGGCAAACTTTTCAACACTTGGTTATACTCAATGATTCCGTGGAATACAGTTTTGTGAAGAAAGCAATTTATTATTAAGAAGAGTAGTAATTATAACAAACTATAATTGCATATAGTACGTTATCATTACTTAAATTATATATTCTATTTTACCAGTTATTTATTCTTAGTACTATTATTTAAGGTTAGTTCTTGCAAATAGTTTACGGAAAGGGAAACTCGATGGAAAGGGAATTTAGGTTCAATAGCTATTTTTATTTAGACCAAGTTTAAATTATGCTATATATATATATATATATATATAAAGATAGATAGATAGATATTATAAACTAGTATAATAAACTTTAAACAAATTATGCTTGCACAACTCTCGATGAAAACAGCGCTGCCTCTGCCACTAAATATACTGCCTCCAAGCTGCACTAAGCAATATTATGAACATGACATGGATATAACAAAAGTAAAATTATATTCCCCCCTCTATTACAAATTTATTATTAAAAAAACTTTTAGTAAAACAGTGCATAATTTAACAGAAACTAGCAGTAAAGCATATTTCACTCTTTCTCACATTTAAATGAGAAATTCTGCCAGTTATTTGTTTGACTTTGAGGCTAAAGACTTGCTTTGTGCAATTCCACTTGGGGCAGCACATTTAACACATTGAGATAGCTGAGCACGTGATTTCAAAGTATCAGTGATCAATTCATTCCAATACTAAAAGTGAATGTGAGACGAGAGAAATATGTAGGCGTATATAAATTATGCAGTGATCATCATAATATACTAGCATATTCTAAATTAAAGTTACCCTTTCAAATATCAATTGGCTTTCCTAATCACACATGCATGTTTTGTTCATGAGTACAGCTTGAACGTGCATACAGTCACGTAAAGCTTTTCAGCTATACACAAGCACTTGCCTCTCAAATCCAACAGCCCTATTCACCAGCAAACTCCTTACAGATACTACTACCGAAACGAATTACAGGGAAGCCCCGAACAGGGGTGTGAAAGACCAAGTCTTACAAATTACCACCTAGACAACAACATTTGCGTGCTGTCCTTCAATAAGAGGACGGCAACAAAGCTGCACACATCTCAGGTGCATCTACAACAATTATTGTTCCCAGGGCTACCGCTGGCGTTCGCCACCTTCGCAAAATGCGATAAATAACAGCAGCAATTTTACTACACTAAGTGGCGAATACAAATGGCGAATGGTTTAACTGCTCAGAAAATAACGTTTATAATCGTCAAATTTCAGTGTCGTGCCGTAAAATGTTTTTTTATACACCTCTTTTCCCATACCCATCACTTGTTTATGCCTTGCTTAACACATACGATAAAGTGAACTGTGGCTATAGTTTTATTGGTGGCTAAAAATTTCCGCATATCTTTTTTGGTAACCGTGTTCAAAGGAAATCACGTCTGATAACAACTAAATACCAAAGAAATGAGATGCCACTCATTTGAAATGAATCGTGTAAGAACACAAACATGGATGCGTTGCATAGACAAGATCAACATATTATATACCCACACATGACGCATGGAAGAGACTGCGATTTTTTTCGGCAAAAATTAACTTATCAAAATAGTAATCCCCTATTGGCTGACGTTAGGCAGAAAAGGATGCAAATACACCATTTATCACCATATATTTTATCATCATGGAGGGGGCTTGAACAGCGACTGATGAAGAAATAGGAAACTAAAAATTAAGCAGGTTTAATCTTAAGAAAGAGTGTACACCAATTTTCTATAGTTTCATGCAAGCACTAGAAAAAGTATTGAGTATATATATATATATATATACAGGTGTAGCCCCGTTATAACGCGATGGTTGGGGCCCATAAAATGTCATCGTGAAAAAAGCGGTGTCGCACTATATCAGGGTTATATATACGTGGCTATATATTAGAGCAAAAAAGGGGGTCCAACGACTCATCACGTTATATCCGAATTCGTGTTAAATCGGGCCTCGTAAAATCGGGGTTCCACTGTATATATTACCTCCAAGATGTGGTTATCATGACCATATATCCCTAGTATTATAAACTCTTTGTGAGCTTCCTCACTCCAGAAACCAAAGCGTCCATTGGTTTGCCTTTCGGATAACTCCTAAGATATATGTAAAGCTAGGAGAGGTCACATATTCACGCTAGATCCCTGCTACCAGCCTACGCTATACATCTGTCAACTCATCGTGCACTTTTCCCATCACAGGGTGGCAGCTCTCACGTCTACATATTTCTTTTATAGGGTTGTCCCAAGAGACAAGTCCTACATGCCTATCTTCCTGATATAAACTAGGTAACCATGGACTAATCTAGCTGCTTAATATAGGCACCCATGGCAAAAATAAAATATTAACATCCAATAACAATTAACATTAAAATTAATACCATCCTGATATATAACACAATTGTTTCAATATATCAATGGATATGTTTTCTTTTTACCTCAGATAAGTAACACAAGTGCCGCGGAGCGACAGCGCTCATCTAACGTCTACTGCGGTGACTCTGTGGTGGAGTGGTGGGATTCTAGTAAACCCTGTTAGTACCAAATGTGTTCACATATGCGCCGAAACAGTGGAAGGCACAGGGATGTTATCAGGAACCTTCTCGAAGGAATGTTCGTTGGGATTGTTATGAAAGTTGCCACGAGATGGCGCGTACGTTTAAGTGTCTTAAGATTAAAGATGGAAGCTCCCATCATACGTAGTAGCAACAACTATTTGCAAGACAGAATAGGTAAGCACTCATCCATTTACCTACGCAAGCCTACAGGCTGCAAGCAAAAACTACACAGTACTATCACTACCACATGCACTGGCAGTGGCCACTGGCAGTGGCATAAGTTACATGTAACACACTGAGTGTACAGAATGCCATAGGAATTATACGATTTAAGGAGCATAAACCTTCTTTAACCAAATTTAGCTTTTGAAATTTCACTGTGACATTGTAGCCTCATACATCCAGGCATGTATAGATTCTACTAGCAAACCCGGCAGTCAAGTTCTTTCTAACAGACAGTTAACAAAGCCATGTTTAACCCTCCTCTTGATGGTCAAAAGGTTATCTCACACTTA
>NW_014578085.1:0-65125 GCF_000485595.1 Priapulus caudatus | reverse complement strand
ATGTATATATATATATAATATATCTGTCTCACTTAGTCTTACACCCACCCATCTGTGTCGCACATACATTATCTCCTTCCATGAATCCATGGTGTGCTCTTGCTGAGAATCCAGTCTATATACCAAGAGATAATCACACAAGAATCATGAGCCAGTCATATGACACCTATGACATAATTCATCAACAAATGCCTTATTGGTATCGAGATGTCTGGCATACGAAGCTAAATACTGTATGAGATCCTGCAGAGACGGTGCTTACAGAAGAGTTGACCAGCCCTGTGCACTAAACTGTGCGCTGAATTGAGAAATTTACCTTACTAAGACTCAAGAGACACCACTGTAACTCGCAGCTACATACTAGTCTACATAACTACATGTCAGAGTAATGGATTTGAAAACTCACAGATTTTGCTAATCCCCTAAGTGCTCATCGGTGCATAAAACAATTGCAAGAAGCTTTGGCCATCGCCATCCAACCTCCATACTCTTTAGATTTTCCCCCATCCTATTATCCCCCATCCTGCGAGAAACTTGAAAACAGGCTAAGAAAACTTGAAGGCACCCAATATTGCTGCCACTTCGTCATTGTAAGAATGACCTTTCAATGCCACATGAACAACATCTGGATAGAGAAGCAAGTCAAAACGTGTGCACATACAACACACACTGTATTTTCCATATGTAGACTGTAAAGTTTCTGTAAACACAGAATATTGAGAATGGCCATTGTGAATTCATTAGGAGCAGAATAGGAATAAGAAAAACTGCAGTAAAATACAGTCTTACCTGTTAACATATATTGCTAGTTAAATCAGCCTGAAAATTACTAATCATTTATGCAGTTACAAGGTATAAAGGCAAAAATGAACAGAAATCTACCGTGGACTACGATTAACAAAATGCATTCGAAAGTGGTGCCAGAAACAAAAGTGCATCTGTTTGTGTGCACTATGAAATTGTCAATTAAGTTTTACCCTAGGTAATTTCTCCATCCACTGCTTTTTTCTCTTAGAATCCTATGAAATTGTCCATTAAGTTTTACTCTAGATAATTTCTCCATTCACTGATTTTTCGCTTAGAATCCTCCAACTTGCCAATGTCTGTATTTGTCCGTCACTCCACCAGCTTCTATCATGTTTATATAGTGACATTTACTACTAAATCTACAGGTATTGTAGGTAAACAATAAATTTGGCATTATTACTGTGGCTACTTAAATGATCTATCCAGTGGTAGTCCCTGGCACTCTTCTGTAAGTCCTGTGACATCAACATAGATATCAAAAGTTAATAAGAATTTGTTACTGATATTTTGGTGGTATAACAATAGAGAAACTTTGCTATAGCCACTTGCTTATTGAGCAAGGAACAATGATAAGTACTGAAACGGCTGATAAAATATGAGAACACAATACTGTAAAGCGAGGATTTCATGTTTTTACCAACGGTTTTCATATTTTCTCAACTGTTCTGATACTTACCGATACTCCTTGAATAACACCAAGTGGGATCGTTTGAAATTTATACAATCACTAATCTCAAGACAGCAATCACACAGTTGCTGTCCATTTACTGTTTTATAGCCTATAACAGCAGAAACTCAATATAATTTTTATGCTGAACTAACCATAATTATGTACGCTGATAGGTGAGACTAAATTTGTCTAAATTTATTCATTTCTCGATTTATTTGTGAGATGATCCTTTTAACAGTCAGCAGCATACTATTAAAACGTTGATCGCCTTCCTGCATCAACAGATTTCATGTCCCTGGTAAAGTTGAATGTGCAATTACATCTTACAGGATCTTAAGCATTAAAGTGATTACGTCACCGTAAACAGTAAAAAATAAAAAATAAATTTCCACTTTTTCACAAAATATAAGTAATTCTGTTCACTTTTTATGGTTAAATTGCTGCATTATACTTCTTATTTTACTATATTGTTCGATGTGAACATACACTTGTGGCGCATACATAGCCCATAGCAAGCAATTAATGTCAGGAACACTAATATCAAATCGACCAGGTTTTTTGGATTTTTAACTAGTTGAGAAACAATATTATCAGGTAAGAATTTGACGATACGCTTAGTCCCTTTAGTTCTACCATGTAGAAAATTCGTGACGTAGTCAATTTAATGTTTACTTTAATAAGAAATGACTGCACAGCAAAATAGAGTTGAACTAAGAGTTTAAACGACTAGCCAAATTTTAAATGCTATTTTCTTATTTGATTCTGTTTGTAGATAATAAGAGCTCTCTGGTGCAAGACTGTATAACCAAGTATCATACATACTATGATAGCTTTATGGTGACAGTCACACCAAGATCTTCAAAATCGTCACTACAAAATTGCCTCGACCACTATTTGCCAATACATGCATCGATTGTCTGCATGCATATTTGAGAACATTTCCCTCTTCATTAGGAATCTATCTAACTTCTGCAAATTGTAACAAAATACGACCACACATTTGCCATTTATATTCTGGAATGGGATTAGCCTACATCTAGTGATTTTATAAGATACATATATATATATTTAGCCTCTCAAAAGAAACAAAAACAGTAAGTGCAGAGAAATTGCAATACTTCTAGTGCTCTAACATACTTAAAATGATAATTGGACCTACAGTAAGCATACCAATAACAGTACTAATTACTTACACGCATTTATAAATGCCCTATATGTACTTACTCAGTAGGAAAAGCTGGGTCATATTCTTCAGCCATAGCTAATGAATGAATGATTCAATCAGTCATTCAGGGTCTAACAGGTCAGTTACTCAGTCCTCCTTCAGTTGGTAGGAAGGTTCCTTTCTGGGCAACCAGGCTCGCCAGTGGTAGCTCCCGTTACCACGTACGGGAATCAGAGTTCAAAGTTCAATGCTGCTCAGTCTATATGAGTCTAAAGTCACATGTATCTGAGACCTGGCGAGGAAAGAGTTTAAATTTAACTGAAATAACATTAGCACATGGAAGCACTCCCAATATACATACCAATCAGCATCTTCACACAAAGCACAGTCTACGCGACACTGCAAGAAATTCTTTACTGTCTTATTCACAACTTAAAGCCGCAATATGCGCATCCAAACTCTAATTTCTCCAGTACTAGACTAGCAAATACTTCGTGTCAACAGTCATGCATAATCACACTACCTTATGACAAAATAAACTCTAGTTCCTCCCATTTTACTGCGCGTTTGATTAAAACCCACAAGAAAGAGGTGCGAAATGTGGCAATCTGGCACCAACGCCGAATTGTTTGCCAAACAATTTAGCCCTGAATCGGTTAGGTGACGTCACATGTTGCTACGGGTTGCACCCGCTGTACGGTTGCTTGGCAGAGCAACGCGAACGTGTCAACAACATTGGAGAATTTGAACAACATTGGAGGTATTTTCAAATACCTTTTATAAGACAACGTGCAGTGAAATGGGAAGAACTAGAGTTTATTTTGTCATAAGGTAGTATGATTATGCATGACACGAAGTATTTGCTAGTCTAGTACTGGAGAAATTAGCGTTTGGATGCGCATATTGCGGCTTTAAACTTGGAATTAATTTGTCGCTACATGTGTGGAAAATTTTATTATATGTTGGTAGTGACAGCAACATTATCGGTTAATTATAATTTAGTTTGCTTATTTATTTTTGATTACTATTTTTTTTTACTTTAAATTTTGCATGAAATTTAGGACTTGCAGAAGGTTTGATATATATAGTAAAGCTGGGTTTACACTTCTGACTTTATGTTGTCAAATTGGCGAGTTAGACCAATTTCGCAATTCGGCAACATTGAGTGGCGAAAATAGAACAAGTTCTAATCTCCCAACTAGTTGCTATCGGCCAGTTGCTCGGGCAACTTTTGCGTTTACACTGACGATTATCGGTTGCATAGTTGCGAAATTGGTCCAATTCACCAATTTGACAACATAAATTCGGTAGTGTAAACCCAGCTTAAGAGTTTAGGTTCGCAATTACCAACACTGACGACATTCACAAACACACACAGGGTGCAAAATTAACGGGAGTCCGGAGTCAAATACTCCCTGATTTGACATATGCAGGAGTCCATGTGACTCCCTGAAAATTCTGCCATACTAACTAGCCTCGCGGAATTAGCAAATTTTTGCAGCTAATATCCAAAGAAAATTTGGCAGACGTGCAACCACATGAATTTTAAAAATAAGCACATGCGTTATTGTTAATATCATTAATTTTGAACCCAAGACTCCGAACTCCCTCATTTTGCTGCGAACTCCCTCTTTTTGAGGGTAGGGGTCCAGTCCGTTGGACTCCCGTGTTTAAAAGTTAATTTCTACCACTGCACACAAATCATATGCTGAGGGAGGGCGCCGAACAGTTATAGCAGGCTTTTAGAAACACACATATAATTATGTCAATTCAACCCTTTACCAAAGGTTAAAAAATCAACAATATTATTTGTACAATTCTGGCAATGTTGGTAATACAGTTATCAACATTGTCACAAATGTACAAATAATGTTGTTGAATTTTTTTTTCACTGCCGATGAAGTGCAGTATTGACAGCTTTTTAATGTCTTTTATGGCTATAATCACAAATAAACCCAAATTTAGCAGTATTTAGAGTTGACTAATTGTTAATCTACAGCACATAAAGTTGAAAGCTTAAATATTAATGAAAAATAACTAAAAACCTTTTTTTTAATTTGCCAGTTTCTCACGAATAACTCCGATGCTTGTGCTGCCTCTCGCTTGGCGTAATAATGCAAGATGCATTTTGAAGTTTATTTTCATGCTTCGGACTGGGACCTGATAATTAAAGTGATTAAAACTCATATTTAGCATAAATTTATGCAGTACTGATTAATATTGTAAAAGCTGAAATATTACAACTCCTTTATTATTTTAATGATTAAAAATTATGTGCAAAAAGATACAGAAATAACCTTAGACACATTCATTACACCATCACTACATAATGCAGCACAAGCAATAATGAATGCTATCAAACAGTAACATCGATAAACATCCATGATCCCATCAGTATAAAACTATTTTTTTAATTAATAAAAAACGAAAACTGGTAATATGGAAAAACCTGATTTAACATAAAATATCAAAGAAAGCGATGTTAGCATTCACCCAAAAAAGCCATTTGTAGAATGTACAACAGAAGAATGTTCAGGGTGCGAAATTAACGAGAGTCCGGAGTCAAATACTCGGGACCTGATTTACTGTCGGACTCCCCAATTTGACATATGCAATATGTCCGTGTGACTCCCTGAAAATTCTGCTATACTAATTAGTTTGTTCCAGAGAACGGCCTCACGAAACTACCGTATTTTTCAGCATATGTCCAAAGAAAATTTGGCAGATGTGCAACAGCATGAATCTTCAAAATAGGCACATGCGTTATTGTTAATATCTTTAGTTTTGAACTTCAGACTGCGGACTCCCTCATTTTGCTGCAAACTCCCTCTTTTTGACGGCAATCCCTTGTTCAAAAGTTCATTTCTACCCCTGAAAGTTGTTAATTATTTCAACTCCTGAAAGATAGCCAGAACAAAGATATTGTATTATTGAATTTACAGTCAAGCTAGTCAATTGTTTTAACTAAAATATTCCTATGGAGTGAGTCAATTAATTATATTGTATTTGTTATTGGACTTTAGTTTCAAAACGGCTTAGATCCTTGTTTTCCAGTTAAATATTAATTAACTCTAATAGATAATTAAATAGTGAAGGATTTCTGAAAACCTGTTATTTATGACTTATGCCTCATAATTACTCACCAATGTAACAATTATTTAAATTGATAAACTACATGTCAAATAATTGTTTTGTCATTTTCTCTCAATTCTCCAAAATGGACATAAGCAGTTTTGCAAATAAGAAAAAAATAATAACTTTCATTAAATTCCCATTATATATTTTTCTCTTGAAGCATCTCTCTTGAGTGGCATGCCGGCGACCATACAATCATCATCAGCTCCAAGATTACCAGGCCACTATTATTATTAATTGTAATTTTACTCAAAGTTTATGTAAAACAATCATGTAAATTCATTGTAATATACCACAAGTTACATTTCATATTTTATCTTATATAAATATTCAAGTACTTTGATTAATTATTTAAATTGCTAAATCTCAGTCAGTAGATAACGCCAATTAACTTAAAAAATAGTTATCACGCTCACAGTAGTTAGTGGCCTATGATACTTCAGACACTGAGATAGTACACTTAATATCTCCACCAACAACAAGTTCGGATATTGGAGAGACTTTTATGAGTCTCTAGTGGGGAGATAAAACCTACTCTGCCACCCTACTTTAAGGTTGTTCATGGCATAGGGAAGGTATAGCACCTGTTCACCATTCTTCAGTATGGTAATCACAACTTCACATTATCAGTGGTTTGGGCTACAATTAAAAAAATATTTGTTTGCCCTCACCAGACCCAGGGTGAAAAGTTTGGGTAGGTAGGTGGGGTTTTTTCTTTTTTTTTGAGGGAGGTCTTTTTACAAATTCAGCATGGTGTCTACATGCTCGGGTGTGCTTGTGTGCAAATACCTTTTATGTTCAATGTTTGTTTTGCTTGGTACATATAACGTATTGCCTACAGATTTATATAATTTAAACTGATAAAATTTGTAAAAAAAAAAGAATGGGAGAGATCAATAAAATTTGTTGAGTCGGCCCCTTTTTGGCAGGTCGGTCGGGTGAGGGCAAATAAACAATATTTTTATTATGGCCTTGGCTACAGAATAGTGCCTAATAGCTGATATCATACTGTGTGAGTAACTTAACCCATTTGTAAATTTTGGACACTGTTATTTTGGTAAAACTACTTCATAAGGCAGTTTGAATAAAATATGGTGGCCAAGCTGAAGAACATACAGCCAATTGTGAAAATAAGGTGAACATCTCGTTTCTTATGACTGCTTGCCTCACGCACTGATTTTGGAGAAGCTAAAAGCATATGTGGACAACAGTGCTGTAAATTTTATACAAAGCTATTTGACAGATCACAAACAATGTGTACGCGTGGGTAATCGTTGCAGTGACTTCCTATACCTACAAAAAGGAATACCGTAGGGATCCATACTAGGTCCATACTGATATTTAACATATTTATAAATGATATATTTTATTTTATGAATGACGCCAGTTTATGTAACTACGCAGATGACAATACCATCTCCTACTCTGTGAGGCGGAGGTGCTGATCGATTGGTTTTCCAAAAATCAAATGCAGGCAAACCCTGCCAAGTTTCAGGGCATTGCAATTGGGAAAAAAACCTATGATCGGTGCCCCCACTTCACTGTCGGGGGGATGGATATTAAATGCACTGATGAAGTAACATTGCTGGGTGTGACCATTGATTTTAAACTCAACTTTGGTGGGCACATTTCAAAGCTTTGTCAAAAGGTGGCTAGGCAAATCAATGCACTGAAACGTATCGGACGGCATCTGCCTGTTAGTTGCAGGAAAATAATATATTCGTCTTTTATCAGATCCAATTTTAACTTTTGTACTATTATATGGCACTTCTGTGACAAAGCAAATGAGAAAAAGCTAGAAAAGCTCAATTATAGAGCATTAAAATTTGTGTATAATGACTTCAGCAGTGACTATGACAGCTTACTAGCAAGAAACAAATCAGTCAGTCTCAAACTACAAAGACAAAAGCTCATAGCCATTAAAGTTTTAAAAATTCTCACTAAAGATCGGCCTGTATACCTCCACAATCTTGTTGTAAAGAACGAGTCCAGATATAGTATTAATTACCGTGTACACACCCCACGTTTCGAAAGGGCCACTTGTGGTAAGAAAAGCATAAAGTATGAAGGAGCTAGAATATGGAACGATTTGCCGAAATGCATGTACGTCAGAGTGAGAACTTCAACGTGTGAAGGCTACTCGAAACGTGGGGTGGGTACAGGTGCAGATGCTCAATGTGCCGCTAATTGACATGTGATATATTGATATATTGTTTTTAAAGGCAATTCAGCCAATTATGTGATAGTAACACTGCAGTTACGCAGTTTTTATCATGTTTTAATCAATATCTATTTACTCTTGTTTGATATCGGTGCAAAACCTCTTAGCTTATGTTAATAATGTTCATTATATACCGATGAAAATAAATTTTACTTTACTTGAACTTCAAATTGTATAAAATTGTAAATAGAAAACTTGAAACTGAATGAAAAGCCACATGACGTCAATTACTGACAACCACAGACAGGCACTTGGGCCGTCTTAAAAATAAAATGATAGTAAATATAAACAAATTGATTTTACTACAAAAGTTTTAATGTTTTTTTACTCTCTATCACCTAATAATTCCAGCTATATGTCATTCAAACATTCCTCTACAACACAATCCCACCACACGCTACTGTGCACAAACTCACAGAAAGATAACGAGTTTCTGGCATCGCCTGCTTGTGGTAAGACTATCTGTTGCAGAGGAGCATTGGAACAAAATTTATGTAGAATTATTACTCGACAGAGAATACATAAAGATTAAGGCTTTGGCAGTAAATACAATTTGTGTTTATTTACCCTAATTTTATTATTAAAACGGCACAAGTGCCCATCAGCGCCTACTGAGCTACTCTGCTCAATGAAACAGATCTGGTGGCTGTGCAACTCTGTAACGGAAAAGCACGAAGGCTGGAGTATTGAATTAAAATACACAATAGTCAATACCAGAACGGATAAGAGCTCACTGCACGGAGCCCATAGTCACACCAAGACCGTCAGACATTTCATTACTTTTGTTTTGCGACTAGCCTAGAGGCTAGAATTCGGAAATACTGATGGCAATGGCAATTACTAATGCCAGATTAGATCACAATATAGTATTATATACTGATTCTATTTAGCATTCATTTAATAAAATTCTTAATTACTAAGAATTTACGTTGACAATAGTACACACCTTACACCAATTATGTCAAAAGCTTTCTTTTTCTATCCCATAGTTGTAGCTTTAAAGTCGCAGCAATCAGAAGCAAATCCCTATCATAGCGATGTCGATTCGTAGATGGCTAGGCCGCTAGAGGAACAAGTGAGCAGCATTTTGTGTTTATGTTTTATTTTCTAATAATTTTTAATAGTTTTGTAAAATGTATGTCTATGTAACCAATCATATTTATTATGCACAATGTACGTAGTCTGTTTAAAATAGATCAAGCTATAACTGAGAACGGGATAAAAAAACCAATGTAACGTCAGCTCTGACGTCACTAACTGCGTCATCCCTTCTACCATTGCTGGAAATATAACTCGAAACTTTCTTACTGGTATTGTAGGAAATCTGTCATCATCCGCAGGAATACTTGAAAACGACATCAAGTTTACACATAACTTAATAAGGGTCATCTTAGGAGTTTGCATGTCCGAAATTCAGAACCTCTTCACTTTTGGTAAGCACATATTTTAGATGTTAATTTTGCGTCTCCTATTTATGCGTTTGTGTGCAAATGGTGTATTTTGTTTGCTTACGTACTGCCAATTTTCAGACGTTTTACAGTTTCATTTGCCAGTGTTGTGACCCGTAGTTAAATATGTGATCTTTTTCTCTTTCTTTTTTATATCGACTTGGTTTAATACGCAGAGTAACGCATCACGTAGGAGTGTCAATGTATTGTATACATATCAATGTAGGAAGTACAGTAAACACCCGCATAAAAGAACCCGTGATTTTCTGTTTCAGGCTGAAGTGATTCTTATATATATGATACATAGTGAGAAATCAGCCTGAAGAGGTTCTTAATGAGGTTCTTAATTTAGGGGGGGGGATATTGTGCACATTATCGTACTATACAATACTGTATAGTTTCAGACAGGCCTCGAATTAAGTGACGAGAGGGGCAAGGCAATTTTTTTGGGGCATGTGAGAAATTGCCTTGAATTTTCTCTAAAATGGATGGGCACCGAGGCAATTTTAAAAGGCATCTCTCACAATTTGAGAAGGGCACCAAGGCGCACCTTTGTAAAATAAAAGAAAACTCACAACAAATTAATACATCAACCTCTGCTAATGGAAGTACAGTAACAGGGTTCAACGTTAACTTTTTATTTCACCAGACCATCGGGCTAGTAACTGAGGAAAACTACTAGCCCTGACCTAACTTTCACTAGCCCAGACCCAGACCATTGTTATGAAAAACTTTGTGTCTTCGTATGAATTCTACTAAAATTTCTCTAAATTTATTGCACTTAGCAAGCTACACACCATACAGATCACAGCTGGCCATTCTTGCGCGAGCGTCGTTTCCCGCGCTTTGAATCGCGTGCGGGCCCAGTCCATGTGCAGCATTTAAATATTCGTGTTCTATACAGGCGCACGATTTATCGATCGTCTACTGGCAGCGGTTGGCAGCAAGCCACGTTTACGGTTATTGGTTTTGCCGAAGGGTAGACTGGTATCCGGCCTCACGCTCTGCTAGACAATGTACACGCTCTGCGACAAACAGTGCGGCCGCGAACCAGTCTAGACAGAGGCACCGACGGCAATTACAGAAAAGGGCAAGGCAGGTCACTGCCGTCGGTCGGGTTGGATTTTCAGGGGCAGTACAGCGATTGATAGGGTCGGTGCCGTCGGTTAATTCGAGCCCTGGTTTCAGAAATTATTCACACCATCCTCTCCCTCAATCCTCTGACATATCGTCAAAATCAAGCCCCAACATTTACTGGAAAATGAGGCAAAATACCCCCTGGAAAATCCAATCCTCCTGTGAGGAGGTATTAATATTATCTGGAACTACATGTTGTTGGTTTTCAATGGTGTAGCACACATACTTGCATTGCCCCAGTTTGCTCTAATTTTGGGTATTTTTTTTATATATTATAAGAACCTGTTTAATTTATCAGGCTGAAGAGGTTCTTATATAATAGGTGCAGCGGCATAACATTACATAAGGCGCGCGCGCTTGTTGGCAGTGACGTCGGGCAATGGGCGGGTTTGCGCTATTTTGCATGAAATTGTGTTGGTTACGGTACCTCGTAATTTCTCAGAATATTTCAAGGTGCATGGAACATTTTACCAATTTATTGGTGGCAGTAAGTACTAACAGTAGATATTTCACATATGTTCACCCATTTTTCACACAGGCGGTCGATCATTGTGAAAAATAGAAAACCGCTGATTTCTCTGTTCCAATTTCTGACTTAGTAGTCGATGACATTGTATAAATGGATATTTCTCTGTGATTACAACTCGGAATAATTTAATTTTACACTCGTTTTAATGGTAACATATTGCTGTAAAAAAAGCGCATCAGGGATTGTTATTAAGTGCCGTATTTCATGCGTTATGTTTCTTTATTTGCTAAAATTTTAAATTCAAACGTGCGACTTGAATTTAAGGCAGTTTTTTTCATTTTTCTCGGTAAATATGAAACTTAACGAAAAATCCTGATGCGCTATTTTGGTACATATTGTGCTTAACATGTGGCGAAAATTTTGTATCCTCACTCTTTCTGTTAATTGAGAAATATCCAAAATACCATTTTTACATAAAAATTCAAAATTTGTGTGGTAACATAATTAGGTGCTGGAAATTTCAGGAAATTTTTTGCCTTGAGCATAGATATATATATCTCCTCAAGAGCGTATAAAGAAGGAGAGCATACAACGGTAAAATGCTGAAACCATGTTGCAGTATTAGTCTAATTAATAAACTTTTCCCGTTTTATTTTGACGATTCTTTGCAGTATTATTGATCAGCTGTCCTACCTTGTTATGAATATAAAACAAACCGCATGTCCCTACGATGCCCCTACGCTGAGATAATGAGCGAACACTGACTCGACATCAGTCAGTACTGCAATCGACTCTCGTTTTGTGCACTGTATGTTGCTTCCGGTCGCTGCTGTGTAGCGCTGACTCGATACGTTATTACTACATCGTTACTACATCCAGCGTAAGGGGCGGGTCATCACCATGACGATAAATAACGACGTTTTTGTGTAGTAATGGCTGCGTCAATGACTGGAAATGCGAGAAAAGATAGTAGAAGGAAAATAAATTTCATTGTCAATGTCAATGAATGACGGAAACACGCGAGGTTTCCCGAAGCTATCGCCAGAACGAGAGTCGATCGCAGTACTGACTGATGTCGAATCGGTGTTCGGTGAAAATACCAGATTTTCACCCCTCATCATCTCAGCGTAGGGGCATCGTAGGGACATGCGGTTTGTTTTATATTAACAAGGTAGGACAGCTGAGCTGATCAATAATACTGCAAAGAATCGTCGAAATAAAACGGGGAAATGGTTTCAGCATTTTACCGTTGTACGCTCTCCTTCTTTATAGTTATACGCTCTTGATCTCCTCTATAAATAAACCAAGTGATTGATTCGATTCATTCGTCAATAAACGTTTAATCTTCATTAGAGCAATACCCGTGAAAAGGGTGGAGAGTATCCTTAACACGTGCAACGCTGCCGGTGTTAACAATGCACCTACCGCTCTGCGCTGGAATTTTCGCGTTTTTAATGCATTTTCACTTGTTGATTTACCACATTTCCTTTACAGGAAAGCTAACCAAACTGACACATTTACTCTGCATGAGTGTTATCTCACCCTTACACGTTCAAATAGTATGAAAATCGTTCCCCTTCATAATAATATATTGATATGAAAACGGGGCAAAAACGGATATTTCGTGCATTTTCGTCTCAAATGCCACCGCACCGGTGGATTTTCGCGAGTTTGTTATGATATCAGTCGACAGTATCAGGGTTCTCCCCAGGATGAAATTCAAACAGGGGAAGGGGGAGGGGGAGGGGGGTGGAAAAACTAGCGGGGTCCGGGGGGGTGTGTTTTTTTTACCGTACCACTAATTAATGCGTAAAATCGCCACCACACCATAGACGGTATTTGGGGTTCTTGTATATATAAGATAGCCGAGTCTGTGTACAGTTAGTGTTGTGTGTGGGACAGGTTAGCTGTTTGTACTTGTGTATTGTGACTATTGTCTGCAGTGCATGCGTGTCACGGTAAAAATACACGTGCCGGGTGTCCTGGTCGAATGGGAATTCTTGACGATCGATTCCCGCGCTGGCAAACTTTTATTGTGTTGGGATTTAATCGGGGCGGAGGTAATTTAAACGGGGCGGGACGATTGAAACAGGGGGGAGTTTTCCCAAACGGGGCGCGCGCGCCCCGTTTGCGCAACGTAGGGAGAACCCTGAGTATACTATTTTTCCCGGTAAGAAATGTGACAACACTTACACATATGTGAGGTATGAACCTTGTTTTGTGTTTCTACATGCAAAAATTCCTCAAAATTTTATATACTACACCGTTATTATATTATATACCGTTAGGAAACCGGTAAACAAACCTTGTTTCGATCTACGCCTTCTAGGCCTACCGCAGTCTACCTTGAGTCTCAAAACTCCTAATTTCACGTTCGAATCAACGGTAAAGCAATGTATTCTTTAGTTCATGTAAGACTGGAGTAATATAGACTGTCCCTGTTTAATTTCTAGGTAGGTAGTGCCTGCCATCTGTTGGAAATCAGAGTAACAAAAACCAATAATCTATCCACGAGCTGACTCGTGGATCCGCGGGGATGCGTTTTGATTGTTCCCACGAGCAGACTCGTGGATCTGCGGGGAACGTGTTAAGAAGCTGATAATTGTGGTTACTATGCATGTTTTATTTAATTATAAATGCATTATATAACTATAATATATCGACAACATACAATCTTGCCACATTCATGCACTGTGCACACACTCACTAGAAAAAAGAGTAGGGGGGAGTGCCAAATTTAAACAACACTTTCTTTGTTTCACTTGCACAGCACAAATTGGAATAATTCGCCTCCATATTCGTATTAAAGTGTAGACAAGTGTCTACTTGTTCAAGTTATCATCTTTGCACCTGGGTAAAACATAATTTACCCAGAGAAATCCCATAAAGCCCTGGAGTAAACTCTGACTCTGCAGCAATGTAAAAAAGAGCAAGTCCCTGTTTATTATCAGAAAATTCTTAGTGACGTACACAGTGTTCGAAATATAGGCTATCCGTTTGTCCTCACTTGTCCATTTCCACGGAGGACAGGTAGACCTGTCCAGTAGCTTGTCTGCTGGACAAGCAGCTTTTTAGAGCAATTTTTCATCATTTTCTACCAGCGCTGGCGCTGGCGTTTCGTATTTTCGATTCGTCTTTTAGATACAACTTTTAGATAATACTGTTAGTGAACTGTTTTAAATTATAAAGTAAGATATTAGGTCTAAGATTTAATTTGATTAAATGTATTACAATTTACTATATTTCTGTTATAAAATCAGGACAAGCAAAAATATCTTGTAGCTTGTTCGTCAGACAAGCAAAATTTTTCCATTATTTTGAACACTGCGTACACTATTTGAATGTTTAGCCGTTGAACATAGTTGTGTATCGGATGTCATTCTTGCTTAAATCATCAAACTGGCTTGGCTTGGAACCGAGTGGCGGGTTCATCTTCAAGCTCGGAAGCAGGGCCAGCTTGAACCCAGAAAGTAGTGCGTTGCCATTGCTTACTTCTGTATAAACACGCACTTACTCCCATTTACGTTGCTGTGGCGTTTTTCGTAGGATTTTATGAGATTTCATTGATACAACAAAATTTTCATTTACCGTCGTTGCCTTACGTTAGATTCGTATAGAAAACCCTTTTAACTATTTTATCGCTAACATTGAGAAAGTGAATGCAATTTCCTCCGACAGTCTTGACGTATGAATTGTTTGTTGTTGCAGACCCTTTTGCTGATGCATTAAAGGGTGACCAACTTGGAGCCCAAGAGGGTCTCATACACATTCGAATACAGCAGCGGAACGGTCGGAAGACCCTTACCACTGTGCAGGGGATTTCAGAGGACTACGATAAAAAGAAGCTAGTCAAGGCTTGCAAAAAGGTAAAAATAATAAATGCAATCAACTACTGCAAAGCTACTGAGGCTATGTACTTATGTGATAAACTGATAATGCAAGGCTCGACACTAGTGGTGGCCCGGTGGCCCGGGGCCACCAAAACTTGATGTCGGGCCACCAAAATTTCCAAAAGTTAAAATTTGGTGGCCCGATCGGGCCACTAAAATTTCAAAGTGTCTATGTGATAAAAATAATTGTTTCTTACGTGCTAATCTCATTCAAAAGAGAGCGAGCAATTCGCGGAGCGAGGGCACACGTACGTACGCACGTGCAGCATTCTACCGCGGGCATACACAGGCGCAATATTTTATTTTTACAGTTTCAAAGCCTGCCAGACATTTTAACTTTCATGAGATTAAATGTATATGTTTTATTTTAACATGAAAAGCCAATGTGTTGTTGTTTTATTACAGTTACTTGTTTTTTACTCTGTGACTTTGATCTTCTTGAACGTCTGAACTGATAGATAGCATGTGCACGCGCGTGTTTAGATAAATAATGAGTGAAAGTAGAAAAATGGTATGCAAGATTCTGGTGAAAATTTGATGCCGTGGAATGGATAATTCAAATGTATGCCTCAATCATCAATGTCAGTGTGTGCCATTGTGTGGGGTTTGTTTAAAGACTTGTGCAAGTGCATCAGACGGCCCAATTTTCAAATAATATACAATATGAGATTGAAATAAAGATTTATTTATTTATTTGTTTTTTTGGGCCACCAGATTTCATTTTCGGGCCACCAAAAATTGAAAATCAATGATTTTGGTGGCCCGATCGGGCCACTGAAAAAAAAAGTTAGTGTCGAGCCTTGGATAATGGTGCATAGTTTCTCGCACCATGCATTCGACATATATATGTATATGATTCAGTACAGTAGTTGGCACGAATACAAAAATAGAAATGAGTGGCTAGAAGCTGTTTGGTAGGTTTTGTAGGTGATATCCTGAAGGCAGGTGTTCTGACAATTGATTCCCTACTGTAGTGGCTGCCCTTTTGAAAACTGATCTCTCTCGATTTTTTTAATAGTGCAGGAGATAAATAAAAAAATGTGCAGTAAACAGTGAATAATGTAGTGTCCAGTTAATGTATTGGTACCCCAGGCTAAAATATATACACCAGAGCCATGTTTGCTTAGGACTGGCATTGCTTGTCGGAACTTGTTTATTTGCTCATAAAACAACTGCAGTGTGTGTATCTTCTGTTAATGCCAAATAAAGCCGATCACCTGAAGTTGAGTTGCGTTACTTATCAAACCGTGCTTTTGTAGGAGTTTGCATGCAATGGTACCGTAGTCGACCATTCGGAATACGGAGAGGTAATCCAGCTCCAGGGAGACCAACGCAATAGCATATGTCAGTTCCTGACGAAGACGGGCATTGCCAAGGTAGAGCAGCTCAAGGTCCATGGTTTCTAATCCACGACGGTTTCGGATAGGCGGCTTGCTTGCTTATCTTCACTAACCCCGATTGTTTTGTCTATTGGCTTCGTTTTACTGGCTGCTGTTCGGTGAATGGTCACATCGCTTTTCAACATTATGTTAGACAACCTCACAGTAGACTACAGATAGCATGTATCTTTCACAGATAGATGTTTTTGTCATTTTTAACTTTTAGGAAATCGTTAATAATACAAAGGCCCCCATGGGACCTAATGTAAACCTTCACAATTTTTTAAAATGAAATGTTTTCATGAGCTGCACGTAAAGATTATTATGCGAAGAAAGTTATTCCGAGATGTGTGAGAACTGTGCCATTGGTGTAAATGTGTGTGGTCTTCTTTTGGTATTGAAATGAACTATTAGTTGTAGAATTAGGTTACTTGATTCACGAAACATAATTAATATATAAAATGCAGTTATAACTTAATAGAAACATCAACTGTGTAACTCTTCTGTCATTTTAAGTAGCTGGCACTAAAACTTGAGATTGAGGTGTTTACAATTTACCATAAAAAAGTGTGGTTGAAATTGTGTTTAAGGATTCGTATTGCAAGTAGTAGACCAGTCCACCCTTTACTTATTATCTGTCTATAACACCATTTTAATTGCTTTTAAAGTGCTTCATTATTAACTCTGTACAGTTAATGTTTCGAGTAATAAAGTTTGATATGTCATAGTTGTGTTGTTCTATACATTTTGTATTTGAATATGCATTCATAGTGAGTTCTACCTCGCCCACACTCTCAGTCTCATCACTTCCACACACCATTCACGCCATAGCTCAAAACAAATTGACTCTAATTATAGTGCCACAAATCCAAACACGTTTACAAGTGTATACTATAGTAAAAATGAAATATATTTTTCATCACTAGAAGACTACTGTACATATATGCTTCTCAAGTAAAGTGTAGAGTCGTACCGATTATCTTGTGAGGAAATTGACAGAATTGATTATTTTTGACATTTTAATTATATTTTTATTGAAAGTTTTTATCAGCATTGTCTATTAACTTGTGTAACTAATATGTTACAGTATCTTAAAAATGTAATTCATAAGTGTAAATGAAGAAGTTTGAATTGAATTAAATTGACTCGGCAGTTATTCTCAACCGTAATTAAACCATTGCAGGGTTCACCTAATCTTTAAATTTAGGACAAAAGGTAGTCAAGTGACAAGTAAGTAAAAAACGTACCTGCCACGCATGTGCATGGATGTACGAACGTGGGTGCTGCTGTAAAAAGTACTGCATTGTAATATTGATGCAGAGTATGTCAGTTGTCATGAAATTAGAACCAATATTGCCTGCTGGAAATCGATTTTGCCCTCGTAAAGCGTGATAACGTAAAATACCTGAAATGCGATTTCAAAACCTGTGCCACCACTACAAGATTTACTGCCAAACCCCATAAATGTCCCTGACAGAAAATAACTGTCATTCATTGACATATTGGAAGAGGCCAGAGATTTGTCAGAATGTTGTAGTTTCCAATCTCTTTTCGAATTCTGACTTCGAATACTAACTAAAGCATTGGTACCATACATAAGTATGGTACTAACGGTTTTTGAGAAAAAAAGATAGTTTAATAGGGAAAGGAATGATTAAATGTAACTTTTGGGTTCATATTTATCGAGTTATCGAATACATATTTGTGAATGTACATGTCTGTTTGTCTGTTCTCAATGCAAATCAATATGGAGCACTATAGAAATGCCCAATGACGTTCAGTAGGGGTAACCTTTGATGCTGAATAGCATGGGCACATTGGATTTGACCTCCGGTGTAATCTGAGGTCGCAGGAGAACAAAATGAGGCAAAAAATGTGAAAAATCAGACTGTTACCTTGTGCCGCTTTTATACTGGGGTTTATCCCGCTTCAGGTCCGGACACTTAGTCCGAGCTAAAGTTATTCCACCTCTGCCGCTTTTATACTGCGCACGACTTTAGCCCGCTTCTGAAGCGGGATAACTTTAGCTCGGGATAAGTCGTTTTATACTGCTGAAGCGGGATAACTTTAGCTCGGGATAAGTCGTTTTATACTGCGCACGACTTTAGCCCGCTTCTGAAGCGGGATAACTTTAGCTCGGGATAAGTCGTTTTATACTGACGTTAGCTCGGGTCTGAAGCGGACCTGACCACCCCCTAGAGCGGGATAACTTTAGCTCGGGCTAAGGGTGTTTCGACCTTTTATACTGGGGGATAAACCCCAGTATAAAAGCGGCACTCAGGAGGTGGTTCAGGTCCGCTTCAGACCCGAGCTAACGTCAGTATAAAAGGTATCTCGACTTTAGCTCGCTCTAAAGTCGCTCTTAGCTCGCAGTATAAAACAACTTATCCCGAGCTAAAGTTTTCCCGCTTCAGAAGCAGGCTAAAGTCGTGCGCAGTATAAAACGACATCCCGAGCTAAAGTTATCCCGCTTCAGCAGTATAAAACGACTTATCCCGAGCTAAAGTTATCCCGCTTCAGAAGCGGGCTAAAGTCGTACGCAGTATAAAAGCGGCATTGTAGTAATTCTGACTGATTACTTCAAGCTGTTACTAAATGTACAGTAATTGATAGCTAGACAGACAGATAGATTTTTTGGGGTATTTTTCTTTCAACCATGTGGTCACCAACAGTGCTTTATTTCCTGGGCAATGCTGGGTATCCTGCTAGTGCATAATAAATCCAAAGGTTAGTAAACGTATTTTCCCTTGTTGTTTTTTAGGGTGCCATATACTACCCTACTCTAGAATTATTTGTATGTAAATATGTTTTTAGGACGTTTATACAAAATAAAATAGAAACATGATTTTCATATAGTTTATAAGATAGCATAATAACATGGATCAATGACATCCTACTCGATACATCAACAGTATTGGTAGTCACAATGAAATCGGGGACAAAATAAAATTGCCAATAAAAATCTAGGCGTTATTTGTTTAATATACACAATTCTATAATCATATAGCAGCATGCATGCAGTGTGCAAGGACCAGGAGCGTCAATGTATGTAATGAATTATATGCTAGTTTCCAATAAATTTACATGACAAATTTATGTGGAGTGCAATGACTTGACAAACGCTTACACGAGCAAAATAAAACAGACGATAAATAACACGGTTACCATGAGCAAGATGCTTGTTAAACGATCTGTGTGAAGAGGTGCAGGTAAGCAGTCAAGGAACCAATAATACACTTGAATTTAAACGTCCCCTGTAATTTTTATTCCTACATATGACCACAGTCATCAATAGCAAAGAGCAAGAGATATACCTAGCGAAGAGTATTTGCCCTCGATCATTATATCATGCCAAAAATGGCATTAATGAACATAATCCGTGGAGAGTGGATCTGCTATCACCCCATCACCCTACTATAAATAGCAAATTAATATTACCTGGCACATGGTCCATGGTCTTACGACCACAAGAGACGTTTACAATTCGCCTCTAGTATGACAGCAATAGCCTTACTCATACAAGCACGCATCGCACTACGACGCTGGGGCTCTCACTTAGGATTGTGATAAATATGTGATTACAAGTTTCACTGATAAATAAGATAGTATAAACTGTTGCTTAACCTTTCCATCGATTACGAACATGATAAGTGTCCAAGCACGAGCATCACTACAATACTTCAACGCCCTCATAGTATTTTCTCACACAGGCCTTAAAACTGCGGCTGAATTCGGATTTCAACCTTTACTATAACTATATATATATTTTTAGAAGCTATATACCGATACACATAGGATCAGGAGTGAATAATAGAGATCTCTATTATTCACTCCTTTGGGATAATATCAGAAATCATATACAATACAAAGGACAGAAACACAGAAAACCTCGTGTATACAAAAGTGTAACATCACAAAGGGTCACGATATATAAAATCAAAAGTCTAAACAAAGAATGTATTTACACACTTTCGTTGCCATAACAATAGCTCTTTTCAATTTCATTTTGGGTGTGTACATTTTCTAATAATAATTTTCACAATGACACGGGCCTTCTCATAGATATATATACGTTACTGTACACCAAATTTAAACTTCCAGAAAGTTATACGACTACATCTAACAATGGCTTGTTCCAGCATGATCGCTAACTAGCAGCTTCAAATTTTAAATGGTAATTACCGCAATTTATGAGGCAACTGATACAGCAACGTAATTAACATCTTACTGCTTGCATTCAGCATGCTGCGAATACTGCCACTAATGTGTTACCTGGCCGGCATGCCCGGCCCCCCCACTCAGTGTTATTTAGGGTACGCATATGCTCGTTCCCTCCCTTTGAAAGCCCCCCCCCCCCTTATCTCAGGACTGCTCAAATTTCTGAACCCCCCTTTCGCGGGTTTTTCCTGCCTTGGAGACCCCCCTAAATCCGGAACACTGCTCAATGTACCCCTATCTCAGGTGAGCTCTCATTCCAACCGTAGTGACGTTAGTGTAGCGTGTGGAACTGTCGAACCAGTCTACACTACGTAGTGTAGTTCAGTGATCGAGGGGAACTAGGGGGCAATATTTTTACATTTCAAAATTAAATAATCCTGAATGAGCTTTCAAAACTAGCAGGAATTTCAGGAATTTGATCCCGGGATTTGATAAAGTTTTCTATGATATTCAAGATAAAAGAGAGAGAGGAAAAACACCCCCTTTTTAAAGAAATATCCGGGTGAAAAGTCAAATACACCCCCCTTTTTTACAATTCTTGGGCCGGATTTTGTCGCGCGAAAAATACCCCTTTACCGGAGATTTTGGGAACGCGCATGCGGTCCCTCCGACCTCGGAGTGGGGGGGCCGGGCCGGCATGGTGCCGACGCTGTCAACGTGAAATGCTACCAAGTCTAGAAAAACAGAGGCAGGCAACTTTCAAAAAGTTCCACAACAGCTCAAGATGCTCCGGAATATTGTCAGCTTACTGCAGCATATTACAATATCAATGAAATTCTTCATATAGATAGGAATGGCTGCTATAAAAACAGATTCGATAGAAATTCTACCAAAACTACATCATTAGTGCACATTATAAGAAGACTCACAGAATGGTAGCGCATGAATCAGTGTGCGTCTGTCCCACTAACTCTTGCATCCATTTACCACGTTTAGCCAGGGATTATGCTATGGTATAGCAGCAACCACACACGTGTAGGTACTGTGACTTTCTAACATAGCATTCACACTAATAAAACAGTTCATGGGCCACAGCTAATTCATGTTCAATGAAATGGTGTAGAAAGCAAGAAGTATAGCACAGCAATTTCTCAAATTTTCACAAACTATATTTACATGCAAGCTGGTAGACGAGGGTCGATAGATCAGCTAGTTTAATAGATTTCCAGCAGCATGCTAATGGCCAGCATACCTTTATTATTATATTGCATGGACGATGGAGTTGTGGGACAGACTGTAGGTAAACCAAAGCTGCCAACTACACTCGACTTTACTGATCTAGCTGGGTGCTTTAGCAGGTGGTAGCAACGTTGGCAACAGCGGCTGTCAAAGTTTCCAGCAGTACAATTGATTTGACTGAAATTCTGATTGTTTGCCCAATCCTAATCTTTCATTTACAGAATTCATTCTCATTCTGATATTGCTTCGTGCACATGTATTCTACATCGGGTAACCAAATGCGATTACGTTTAAGACAATTCTACCACTACATTAGTAAGTGACTATTAGTACTCCTGTGTTGGGATGCAGTTACCAGTGGCACAACAACAAGAAGCTGTGACCAGTACTGCTACACCGGCACTTCAGCCCCAGTACGCCTACCAGTACAGTGGTGCAGCTTCGGTACTCTGGTCTATGAGATGGGTTTCAACGCATAGCTGATCTTGGATATGCTTTTCACTATAGCCAACATGGGAAATACGGTTCACAATAATCAATTCTTGACAACCAATGCTCCGGGAGTTCATGGCAGGAAGAAGTGCAGACTGAGAGCGGTAGAGCTTCACAGGCTCTCGTCGCTCTCCATCGCATGTAGATGCATCTCATCCGCATCGACGATGCTGCTCTCGTGCGACATGTCCGTCAAGTTCAGGCTCTCCTCCCCTCCTGCGAATAAACACACGACAGCTCTAAACACACAGACCTGCGAAAGTAAGAATGCGGATTTTATATTAAAGTGATTACGTCACCGTAAATAGTAAAAGTATAAAAATTATGTCCCCTTTTCACAAAATGTAAGTGATTCTGTTCAGTTTTAATGGTAAAATTGCTGCATTATACTTCCCATTTTGCTATTCCGTTCGATGTGAACAAACACTCGTGACACATACATAGCCCATAGCAAACATTTAATGTCATGATCAATATATCAAATCGGCAGATTTTTTGGATTTTTAACCAGTTGAAAAACAATCTTATCAGGTAAGAATTTAAGGATACATTTAGTGCCGTTAGTACTTAGTTTTCATGTAAAAAAAATTGCAACAAAATTTTTACAAATATACACCATAGAAAATTCGTCACGTAGTCAATTTAACAGCACGCTGACACATTCCAGTATTCAAGCACAACACCACGACGTAATATTACTACGAGACGCTAACAATACTAAGTAGCTACAATACCATACTACTATATACTATACAATACTATATTACTAAGTAGCTAGCAGGAACTGATCTACACCTATGCTAAGTCACCTTCTGCCTGGTCGTGGTCGAAGCCAACACTGGGTTCATCATCATCATTGACATAGCGCTTGTCAATCGCCTCTTTGATCTGGTTATTGGCACCCTTAGGATCCAGGTCCATGGCCCACGAGAAATTCATTAGGGCTAAATGAGTGTTGCCCAGCTTTTTATGCACCTTCAGAAAGAAAAATCGAGTCATTGATGCTGACATAAGTATGCGAGAGTCAGCTCGACATTCTGATTGAAGCAGCTGCACCTTATCAATACATGACTTGACATTATTTCTACATCTCAAAACTGCAAAACACTGAAATCGTAAAGGAACACACAGACAATCGAAGGTTAAAGATCAATATCGAGAGGGCATAATTGCTGCATCAATCAACGTGAAATCCAATGAGACATACCTTTCCTATGAGGAAATAAACTAGTGATTCCTTAGGTACGATTTCTTTAAGTTCCTCTAGTTCCTTTAGCGCATCCTGATGCTTGTCATTTGCAAACAGGATGGATGCCCGGTGGAATTTACACAGTGGATTCTTTGGATCAGTTGCTATTGCCTTGTTTAGCGTTGCTAATGCCTGATCGGACCTCTGCAGTGCATGTTGAACCTGTAGCAGCATGTTATTATTATTATTATTATTATTATTATGAAATCTCTATTGCATGTAATTCAAACACAAATACATGTAGTGGAGACAGTCTTTTTTATGGAGAATAGATCTGATAGATGCAATAGTAATATGGGATAAAAATTCTTCTATTTCTCATTTTCCTCATTACAAAAATAAGATCTTATGAAATGAACCAGAAGTAAGTTTTAAACAGTAAAGAGAACAGAGTTCTGTGCAGTTAATTTACAACATTGTCAAAACGCATTAGGTTAGACAACTGCTTGTCTAAAGAAGACTCACCACTCCAATATGGCACATGAGCACAGAGCTCTGTGGGTTTATGGACAATGCCTTTTTGAAGTGCACCTCTGCCAGTGAAAACTTTTCTTGCTTGTAATATATCATACCAACACCATACCTAAAATGTTATACATATTATAAGGTAGTTATGAACAGATTTATGAAATTTTATCAAGGACATTTACCATGCAGATAAGTTTGCAACACTATACACGATATAAACATGTATTTTAATTACATTATAAGAAAGCGTAGTTATATTCTACAATACAGACAATGATCATCACAATTTATGATGTTATATGTTTCTCAGAACTTAAAGGCATTCTCACTCTAATACAACATAACACACAACAACAAGAACAGAACAGAATTTTCTTTGGAACTGTAATATTTTACAATGATATCTTTAGTAATAATTCCATTAAATAATGAAAAATCTGATCTGGTATCTTTGCAAACAATTAATAAATATCATCAACATTAATCAATTATCTAATCCTGTAATTTTGAGGTTTCAGTGTGTTTGTTTAGAATTATAATAAATATTTTTGCTGTAGTAGTATAACCCGATACACTGCCTTCCCTTCTTGAAATATGCAGGGCAAAGGATGATGAATCTAATAGTCTGTGTAAAAAGTAAACATCCAATACAGACATAATTAACACCAACAAGAAAATGAAAGTGTCAATGACACTATAGCTCACATTGGGTGTGATAGAAGAGGGAGATGATATTTAAAATTTGGTAAGTGTTTCATTTATGACGGACCGAAATGTGATCGAATCTCCCATAGGAGTAACAACTGTATGCAATTTGAAACATGTGGGTTAAACGATTCTTGAGTTATCGGTGACCGTAGGCAGACACTGAAATGCATAGTGAAACTAACAAAATCTACCTAATTTGCATAATTTTTAAGAAATATCAAAACCCCTGTGATATGTTTTGGGGCCAGTCCTTATTCATTCACATACCAAAAATTAGCAAAATCCGTTTAACCTGAACTGACTTATGGCCATTTCCATTTTTGCCAAAAAGTGGGCGTGGCTCAAAAGTAGGTCAACTGGCGTGCTCCAAAATAGGACGTTCACATCTCTCCCATAGGAGTAACAACTGCAGGGGTAGAAATTGACTTTTGAACAAGGGAGTCCCTACCCTCAAAAAGAGGGAGTCCGCAGTCTGAGGTTCAAAATTAAAGATATTAACAATAACGCATGTGCTTATTTTTAAGATTCATGCAGTTGCATGTCTGCCAAATTTTCTTTGGACATTAGCTGAAAAAATACAGTAATTCCGCGAGGCCGTGCTCCGGAACTGAACTAGTTAGTATGGCAGAATTTTCAGGGAGTCACACGGACTCCTGCATATGTCAAATCAGGGAGTCCGACAGTAAATCAGGGAGTATTTGTCTCCGGACTCTCGTTAATTTCGCACCCTGCAACTGTATGCAATTTAAAACATGTGGGTCAAACGGTTCTCAAGTTATCGTTGACCGTAGCCAAATGTTGACGGACGGATGAACGGACGAATGTGAGCTAAAAACTACTGCATGACGATGAAGGACAATAAAAAAATCTGCATACCAAGCATTGTAATGTCTTGGGTCTATCCTGATGGCATTTCGAAAGCATGACATGGCCTTGTCCAGCTCTTCAGTCAAAACATACTCGTGACCTAGTAGTGTGTATGCATATGCAAAGCTGGCATCCACCTATATTGAACAAGACAAGTAGAAAATGTAAGAAATGTCAAGTTTTAGAGTATATAGTTAGCTGCTCAATTATACATCTATAGTATAAATTCACCAAATATACTTGAATTTCACATTCTAAATATGACATTAATTGAACATTTAGTAAATGTCTATGCATTCTAAACCCAACTGAGACTTATAAATATGGTCGTGAACCAGGTAGGCAGCAACTGCACGTTATCCTGAACGCACCTGTACGGCTCGTTGGAAAAACTTGATTGCAGCATCATGTTCCTTCTGCAAGCTGAAACAATTGCCAACAGCACACCAGGCCTGGAAGCAGACAGACAAGACAATATTACACAATTATTGCCTTTTCGGTGAGATCAATTCATGCGTCTATTAACCTGCAAGAACCAATATTCACTGCGGCCGAAGGCCAAGGTTCCTCCATGTTAAAAACTATTGACCAAATTCCCAAAGGCAACAATTGTTTTATCATTGTTTTTATCATATGACAATACATATTCTGTATGCCATAAATCACATGATATACATATGCATAGGATTCTGTGTCCGACGGCTTCACAAAGTAAAATTTAGTCGATCGGCTAAAAATAGCACACATGGTCAGTCAAATCAGTCGACCGAGGATTCCATTGACTTTGCATGCATTTATAGGTAAACACACTAATTTTGCAGTGGACAAATGATAGGACCTTCACCAATATCAAAAACAGATAAATACTAGTCATATAACAAATATTTTTAGATTATAAATAATTTAAAGATATAGTGATGACAACATATTGATGAAGGTATAATAGTGACATTCCATATATTAAGGTAACAGTAATTGTCACACTAATAGCTTCATGTAACAATTGAGCTACTATTTACTAGTAGGCCCCTATACAATGATTCACCACTTATTTAATTCATGATTTTCTGAACACATATAACCCTCACCACATTTAAAATACGAATTGTTTTCACATTATGGTACAACTAAACAATACAACAGCCATGTTAATATTTTGCAAGTAGCAACAAGAATCCCGTCCACGTGAACACAAGTGGCTAGAATAACACACGCCTCGGGCCCGGGAGCCCGTGGCACCGGGATCACTCATACCTCTGGGGATTCCTTATCACAGTCGGACAGCTCCTGAGCGAGTGCAGAGAGAGCCACCTCCTTCTGCAGGTGCCAGAGGGCAGTGCTGTAATACTCCATGCCCTCCAGGTGATACGGTTCCATTCTGCGCACCTCCGTGAAATATTTACACGCCTGGGCGCAAAAACAAATAGAACGTTACATTAAAGCCAGTATTTCAAAACCAATTTCCAACCAGTCTCGTGATCAGCGTCATTTGGATTACTGCCGCCATTTCTTGCGAATCTCGGACTATCTCGCGATAGCGCAAGATATCAGCTAATTTAGAAATAGAAACGGAGTGAACTACACAGAATCAGATTCCATTTTGTTTGAATTAGGTGCACTATGGGTGCACTTGTTTTGAAGATGCCATTTGCAAATTAATTGTCGCTATAATCAAATATGCCATGGTGTTACGGCGTGTTGAATTCCAATTTTCTATGCTATAACAGCATAAATTCATAGTGTTTTTCAAGTTGGTGTATGTAATCACTAATATATCTGCTATGAGGTGAGACTATATTTCGGTGAAATTTGTTCAGATTGTGCTTCTTTTTTTTAAATGATCAGATTTCAAAAAATGGCTTTAAAATATCATGCGCATTTCATTAACATGCACCTGAAATTACACGAGGGTATTATCGCAAGATAGACGGTCGGTCAATGTTAGGCGCCTACCTGATTATACTCGGCTAGTTCAAAGTGCGCACGGCCTAGATGACTTAGCACCCAACCCGTGTTCAGATGATGCGCAGGCAACTCGTCAAAAATCTCAATGGCCTGCTTGCTGTTGTACTGTGCGAGACACGAGTAAGCCTTGCCCATCTTCTGCAGCAGCAGCATCAGGCCCTCTGGCGGGAAACACGATGTATAAACGTCAGAACCACAGGTGGAATGATCGTAAATCATATTTCATATCACGGAAAAACTCTACAATGTTACATAATGTGCTCTACATATAAAATAATTAAAAAACTGATCGATAAGTGAACATCGCATAAAAGTCCTCTATGCTTCCACATCTCTTGTTGGAAAGGAGGAAAAATCTTGTTGTGTTTGTTATGGCTTACATACCGGCAGCAGCTTTCTGCAGACCCACGGCCTGTGCTTGAGGAGTTGTGACTGTCTCGGGTTTCTCTGGCTTGTTCAGCTCGTTCAGTTCATTAAAGCTGGGCTGTGTGATACTGCTCTTCCCACGCGTTCTATTCTTCTTTCCAGCTGCATTCAATAGCAGATTGCCTTTGTTGTTCTCCTGAATCATGCAATCAGTGACATTGAATTTCTGTCATTATTTAATGTGAACATTGACATCGACAGCAATGTCTATCAGTGCTTAGAGAACAACCTCATTCTTTTAATATGTGAAAAGTATCACAAAATCATTTATCATTTGACAACACACTACCTCACCTTGACAGAGTTAGCATTACTGAAGAGTCTGGAACTACGTCGCACATTTGTGACTGCGCTATACCCTAGGCTGCAACAACAGAAATCTGATTATTGCTTGCGCATATGACATATGCAGATGTTGCATATATTGGTGAAAGTAACGATGTACAAGTGTTCTAAGGCATATAAGCTTTACTGTATACATTTTATGTTATGCAAGCAATACCAGTGAATATTGCAACGGTTGGGAAAATATGATAGTGGTAAGGAAAATTGTCTGAAATCTTTATTTTAAATAAATAAATAAATACCCAGATTGCTGCGCACTTGTTACTGATGTATTGTTAGTTCCTGACTGACTGAACACAGGCGGTTTACTGCCTCTTCTTGTCATTGTCTGTAAAAAGAAAACATGCTACCATTATTACAAAACAGTATATATTCTAAACAAATTATGGTGATACTTAAAACAGTTGTGTTGTCTATAGCTGTGTTCACACGAGGATTTCAGTTCCGTACTGAACGTTCACACGGTAAAAATATTCAAGACTTATACACGGCCTAGCAAGTACCGTACTGAAACATTTGGCACCACGCTGGCCGCGTATTGTCTGTCGTGTGAACGCAATTCGAGGCCTCTTACTGTAGTGCGCTTACCTAGACTGGTTCCCGTTCGCTACACGACGTTAGTGTAGCGTGTGAAACTGTCGACCGGGTACCAGTCTATATTATACCTAGCCAGCTAAGCCTCGATTCTCGTGTGAACGCTCCGAGTTGTGTTAGCACGATATTTCAGCCGAATTCAGCACCAGAGAAGTACGGAACCAAAGAGGCCGTGAATCTCGTGTGAACGCAGCTTATATGTTTAATACAAAAATGTGATACTAAGCATAAAGTTGTGATTATAGAACCATTTTCTACAAGCTCTAAACCGTATCTTGACACGTTCAGGAGTTGTTAAATGTCATTGTGATAGGCCTGTGTACACAAGCAATCTACATATATTTCATACACAATATGTGGGTTAATGTTTTACAAAACATGCAGGCGCACACAGGTGCACACACCGAAATGTGCCGACGGTTGCATGCAATCTCAAGTGCATTGCCACACAGTGCAGACATTTTCCTACCTTTTTTGTCGGTGCCTTGGGATCTGGTATGCCGAGTCCTAGGCCACCGTGTGTCTCAACGTGTATGAGTGTGGGAGAGGGCGTGATGAATGTACCTAGGTTCTCCGCCGGACTCGGGGTGTCCAAAGGTAATACACCAAAGCTGCAATCGTAGCAACGCCGATGAACAAATGAACAGCAAAAGTTATCAAAACAGTGTGCAACATACACGTCGTACGACATCAGACGACAGAACCCATGGTATCAACTGCTGGAGTTGTTATAAAGATTACAGTTTAACACGTTCAATAGTGGATCGTTAACAATGCACCTACTGTCCTGCGCTGAGATTTGACGTGTTTCACCACTTAGTATCCGATTGATTTACGACATTTTTGTACCCTGAATGCTAACCAAACTGAAGCATTTACCTTTCATAAATGTTATCTTACCATACACGGTCAAATATTATAAAAATTGCTTCTCATCAAAATTATATACTGATATGAAAACAGGTTGTATTGTAATGAAAGCTGCTGTTTACAACAAATGCCATTGAACTGCATTAAACAGGAAATTAACCACAGTCACACAAACTCTGAATTTCTCGTTCAAATCAAGTGTAAAGTATTGTACTATAAACACATACTAAGACTGCGGAAATGCAGACTGTCCTCGTTTAATTTCTAACAAAATAAAAACAGAGTCAACACGAGGCAAACGTGTTGCCACGACCTGACTCGTGTTTCGCGGGGTGAAACACTAACAGTTGTCATCGAATCAGCACCCACCTTGGTGTGAAGGGACTGAGTGCAGTGGGTCCTCCCAGCAGACTGCGTCCTGCCCTCGGTCGCGGCCTCCCAACGCACCGCGGCACCATCGGCACTTGTGGCATGTCGCTCATTGACAGGTCAGCCTGATCTCCCAACTGCTTGAGACCCGAGTCTACTGATGGCATCAACCTGGTCTGTACAGCGTCTGAGAACGGTGGCGTCTCCTGCCACACAAGAGCTCGTATATACAAGTAAGCTCACGTGTATAAATAAACATTGCACTCATTGATACTATATGGCCTTATGCCCCATCGGGAGACCAAGACGATAAGTTAAGTTAAGTTATCGATACTAAGCGTAGAACAGTTTTGAACATCATCATTCGAAGCTTAAATAACTCAACAAATTACCTTCTTATGCTATCCAAATCAACACTCATGACATTTACAATAAACAATTTAGATCCACAAGTAAATAGTAAAGCTTGCACTTATAACAGCTAATTATCAGCAGATTATATCATATTTCCAATATCTAAAGCGTAATTATTACTTACTGCCAGATGTAAGATCTAGCTCATCTGTTCCAACAGATAGTTAATGCACAATTCTACATAACTTGTCACAGATATACCATATAATGTTAACATCTATTGTTAGTAGTTCCTATTCCTGTTTTTTTTTTTTTTTACAAATATACTCCTGATAAAAATGTGCCAGTCATTTTAATTGTACAATTGTACCTCAACACTATTGCACATATCAGATTTTTTCTCAATACAAAAGACTGTCTTCATTACACGTATTTGAATTTGATTTACATGCAATAAATGATAAAGATTTAATACAGGCATGAGAGCAGGTTGGGACGTTTTTGGAGGAAATATTTCATTGAATTGTCATTTTCTATGAACCACTGTCACCGAGTTTCGGTACGCATGAGAATCTAGGGTAAAACCCTTTACATTACATAGATACCCCGCGATATTTATCTGGAGTTCCGTCACTTCTGTTTATTTTTGACGTACTTTTCTTGACTTTTTATAAAGTTAAAATTAAAAATGGCTTCGATTTTGACAACCTTATCCCCCTCAAATTTTTATTAGTTTTTTGCATCGATCTCAAGAATGACCAAAATGAAAACCAAAACCCGGAAATCCGCGAATTCGCGGAAAATTCTCATGCCTGTTAATAATAATGATGCTGATAATGATAATAATAACAACTAAGACGAGAATTGTGGCAGTGGTGGTTGGAGCCCTTGGCTCTATAAAGAATGGTTTTGAGAAGAAACCTCAACGAACTGCCTGGCCATCACACTGCCCAAGAAGTGCAGAAAATCGCGCTACTGGGAACAGCACACATTCTGAGAAAAATTCTGGATAAAATCCCTATGTCCCAGGTTGGGACACGGCCAACCCAGAAGCCACCGGCTAATGCCGTGATCCACTTTGGAAATAATAATAAGCTGTGTAGTATTGCACCTGTACTGGGACCTGGTTCTCCACGTGCTCGATGACAGGGGTGGAGTCCGTCGCTGGTGGCAGCTGCTGGGTGGCCGTGGGCGTGGGCGCGGGACACGTGCTCGAATACGCCGACTGACACGAGCTAAACGTCTGCAGATTCGACAGCTGAAACACCTTCGCCGGATCTGGCTTCTCACCTGGAAGCAACACATGCCTTTACAGCTCCTCTCCACCCCATCTCGGAGGGCAGTAACAACAACTTAATACGTGGACAAGTATCTGTGCGTGTGTGTACAGGTTTAACAACCGCAGTAAAACAGAGAGGCTACCGCATTACCATCCATGCCCCATTGAGAAAAAAAAAATATACATAGCCCAATAACCCAGACCTGCCAACCTGTGATTCATGAAAATAGTAAGGATTTTCTTTTCTTGCAGCAGGCGGCCATTTTGTTTGTATGTTATGCGCGCAATGAATGATGGGACTAACTCTGGATCATGCGAGAACAACGTGAACGTGTGATCCAATGTTGCTGCGCCCACAATCGCCAGATATTTCTCGGCTCACAATGCAAAAAACATTAATTTTCACAAGTCGTAAAAAATCGTAAGTTTTTCAGTTTGATCGTACATTCGTAGAAACATCATGGAATTCGTAAGGAATACGAAAAAATCGTAAGGGTTGGCAGGTCTGAATAACCGTGTGAACACATATATGTAGATATGCATACTTATATGCTTACACATTTAAATGTACAGAGCGCATATTCATGATCAAATAGTATATATTGCATACCTAAATTACATAATTGCTCATAGCTACTCCAGAGAAATGGATTAAGTTTTAGGCTTCTCTTGAGCTGCTCAGCTGCCTTTGCCACCCTCTCTGTTTTACTGAAATAATAATAACGGCACTTAGAACAACACATCCTTACAAATTTACTTAACAAACAAATGATATTATATATATATATATATATATACATCACTATATTTTATATTACTTTAACTGCTCAACACTATTTCATCCATCATATCTTTCTCCATAGAAAAAGACTGTCTTCAGTACATGTATATGTATTGAATTTATGCATTAAAGACTTGATAATAATAACGATATATCGATTATCGATATATATCAAGAGTAGATAATAGGAGAAGAGTATGACACCGTTTTAACAGCGTTTTGCATAGTTTTCATTTAAATTCTATCAATATGTGAATAAATATATTCAAACTTTACCTTGTTTTCGTCTATGATTCTCCCTTAATCATATGACACCACCAATTTACCTAAAAATCGTATGTGTTCTTCAAAAAAGTTCTTTGAATACGACACGGTTTCACAGTTTTAACAAATGGACGCATCTCCGCGGCCAAACTTTGTTATGGGATTAGTGTTCTATTGTCTATGACGGAACGCTGGGGGCTGTTGGGGATTATTAGTCATCGAATTGTATTCAGCGTGTAGCGTTTCCAGCGTGTTAAAAATACATGTGTGCTCACGGCGAGCTAGCAGCTGATTTTAGCAGTGTTGCCATCGTGTTCCTGATGATAAGGAAGCGAAACAAGTGCTGTTACTGTGCTTACCTAATATCCACCACAGCCCCCAGCGTTCCGTCATAGACAATAGAACACTAATCCCATAACAAAGTTTGGCCGCGGAGATGCGTCCATTTGTTAAAACTGTGTGAAACCGTGTCGTATTCAAAGAACTTTTTTGAAGAACACATACGATTTTCAGGTAAATTGGTGGAGTCATATGATTAAGGGAATCATAGACGAAAACAAGGTAAAGTTTGAATATATTTACTCACATATTGATAGAATATTTACAAGTTGAAAACTATGCAAAACGCTGTTAAAACGGTGTCATACTCTTCTCCTATTATCTACTCTTGATATATATATATATGCTTGTAGTAAATGTGTGTAACTTTTACCTGTATATTTTTCCGAGTAGACTTAGTGAAAAGCAAGCCGCATCACCATACTCATTTATTAAGTCTTCGTAACTATTTTTACTTCTTAAAAGGTTTCCTCCCATCAGCCATGACTCTGCCTTGGACAACCTGCAGAAGATTTGGTAATATAGTATACAAATAAGATTACATGTTACAGTTAGTAATTTACTAGAAGGTGAGGTTTCATTAGAAGCCGGTGTGCTGCAAATTCGGCTGCTGACTTTAGATTGTACACCGTGTATTTGTCCTGCAGCATGCTTCTGCCTAACATGAGCCTTTTCTAGCCTCAACTTATCTCTCCTGATACGTTTACTCACAGGTCTATTACTTTTCAAACAATAATATATTGTAAAACCATATAATAATTAAATAGATAAACATTTTCAGCTAAATGATGTTATATAATATTTAAAAATTGAGAAAATTTTCATTCACATTCGTCCTGAAAATGAGATACTTTAGACATTTTTGTCACCAACAGCAGGCGATCACGCAATGGCCACGTCATGTTTACTTACTTGTCCATGTCCATGCAGCACTTGGCCATTAAATATCTGCACTGTGCAGTAGGGCAGCCTCGTGTCTGCAGCAACGAGTATGCTTTGCCTGGCTTCCCACTTCGATAGTATGAGGTGGCGAGAAGAAACAGGGCATCATCAGATTTCACTGAAATTGAAGTAGGTAAGAAAATCTTGTACATATATCATACATACTGCATAGGTTAAACTTATTTAGGCAAGCGTAAATTGCTCTGTTATACTTTTGGACTCCCTCATTTGACATACGCAAGAAGGATTCCACACAAATGACCGGAAAAAAACTCTAGCCAAAAATACAAAATATTGAATACAATACTGTTCCCAGTAACTTAAAAACATATTGAAAGGTAGCGTACCACAGATAACATGATAATTTATGTCCTTGCAGTGATTTCTTCAACTTGGATCACGAGATACTATTATCTTCAATTTTAAACTTCGGACGACATACTTCCTTCTTTTAAAGGCCAGAATTCGCAGCATCAAAGGTTCATTTTTATTCCTTGATATTGTTTCTAGAATACAATATCTGGACAAATATGCGCACACTGATACACTGTCCAGTACTGATTCTCACAAATTATCTAATCATTTAGTTATTTATCAAAAATTATTCATTTATTTGATAAAATTCATCTGACAACTGTAACTTTCTTACACTGTGCTCCTCCATCAACGCATCACGTTAGGCATTCTAGTACAGAAAAGCAGTCTGAAACCCCAACCAGTCCTGATTTCGACAATTTCTATTTATACTATCTAACCTATAGCAAAATCCATAAAAATTGGCCAGCCTTTGTAAAAAGATATGGGGTTCTTGCTCCACGTCCCATAATGGGAGATGGGCTTCTATTTATAACACTGGGCATTCATATAAGGCCTACAGCAGGCGGGTGCGAAATTAACGTGTGGTGTGCGAGTCCGGAGTCAAATACTCCCTGCTTTACTGTCGGATTCCCTGATTTGACATATGCAGGAGTCCGTGCGACTCCCTGAAAATTCTGCCGTACTAACTAGTTCGTTCTAGAGCACGGCCTCGCGGAATTACTGTATTTTTTCAGCTAATGTCCAAAGAAAATTTGGCAAATGTGCAACTGCATGAATCTTAAAAATAAGCACATGCGTTATTGTTAATATCTTTAATTTTGAACCTCAAACTGCGGATTCCCTCATTTTGCTGCGGACTCCCTCTTTTTATGGGTAGAGAGTCCGTTGGACTCCCTTGTTCAAAATTTAATTTCTACCCCTGCTACAGCATTACTTACCTTCAGCATACAGACGTTCTGCTAGGAATATTGCATCTGTGAAAGCATAATGGTTCAACGCATGCCAAATGGCTGCCTGCAAAACAGCAAGATTCGCTTGTCACAAAAGTGTTTACAAATTATTGGATGACGCTAGCATAAAGCTGGCTTTACACTTAGTATAAACTTTTTGTTGAAAAGTTGGCAAGTTGATCAACTTTGCAACGTTCTTTCAACTTTTATATGATGTTTAAAGCATTTACATTATCAACCGCGAGTCAGCAAACGTTTCAACATTTCACCCGCAGTGTGCGTGCGGAGCGATATGAATGTACGCATTTTTGCATGTATTAATTCTCACCAGGTGTAGCCTTGTGTAGCACTGATAGCAAAAACAGGTGCGGAAATTATCTCCCCCTGGGTGGAGGGACACACCCGATTGTTTTTATCTGAGTGGCTGCATGGCAAAACGTTGATCAACTTGCTGACCAAAAGTTGAGAAAATAGAGCATGTTCTGATCTCTCAACTTTTACGTTTACACTGCCGACTTTCGGTAGATTAGCTGAAAAGTTGATCACCTCATCAACTTTTCAACAGAAAGTTGATAGAATAAACCCAGCTCTATGGAATGTATATTTAAGTAAAAAATACTGCTGAAACAAATAATTGTGCCAGACACTTTTACACTAGAGATTAACTGAATGACAAATGGTAACGACCAATAGAGGGCCTGCATTTAATAATTAATAAGTAAGAATGTAAAGATGCACAACAACAAAAAAACACATCAATATGAGAAAGAATGGCTTAACAAATTAAAAAGTGTCTAAAGTGTCTCGTCTAAGTGTGTAAAATGTCTAAAAATATCATTATGTTATTGTGTGTAGGTGAACATTCTATGTAAAACATAGGCAAATATGCGAAAATTCCAGCGCAAGGCGATAGATCCATTGTTAACAAGGGAGCATTGAATGTGTTTTAGAAATGGCATAGCTGAATTTAAGAAATAAAATAAAATACGATCCCTGTACACCTTGACCGCCACAAAAGATGTCATAATGCCGGCATGCCTAACACCATAGTGCCAAGCACCACGAATCTACTGAGCAATACCAAACAAACAAATAAAAACCGACCAATACCAAACGAAATAGATCATTTCCATCTAACTGACGCAGATGGGGTCGTTGTCGTATCAGGTACTACCGATATGTACTCGAGGTACATATATATGTATACACAAGTGTACCTGACCAATGTTGTTTCTACATAACCGTACCGCTGCGCTCCATAAATGTACCCAGGCGGGAAGTCTCGTTCAGCCACGTGGTATTGTCGTAAAAGCCGGAAAACGGTATAACATAGGAAGAATTTAGCGCCTTCTGATTGGCTGGAATTTGGCAAGATGTCAGCCTCCATGACTTGTAGCCAAAATCCCGAATTATCTACCAAAAACACTGAGGTCAGCTATATACGCATGACGATACGCAAATCGTATTATCATTTCCTAACTAAACCAAACTCGGCAGCTATAAGCCCAGACCCTTTCATAACTTAAGATTAAGATGAAAATAACACATTTGCACAAAGAATTGCAATTATAGTGATATTATATGTTATATTAATGAGTAAAATATGTGTTTTTCATGGAAAATACATCAGAAAACTTACTTATCTAACGGTCATAAACCAAAACAAACATTTACAAATGGCGTTTGTTCTCTTGTTTTGAAGGTTTACGACATTCTCGTACTTTATCGCGTGGTTTCATATGCTGCCCGCGGGGCAGGTATGTTTATGTAAACACATACATAATATGCTGAGAAGATACAGGTCTGGTTAACTTGTGTATACATATATACGTACCTCGGGTACATATCTGTAGTACCTGATACGACAACGACCCCTTCAGCCTAACTGACAGTGGACAACATTCACACACCTGTGCAGGACTTCATGCTGCACAGCATGATTTCATATGTGCACCCATCTAACAGACAATAGCCTCACCCACTTGGGCATACCCCTGTCAATCACAGACATATTCCCTACACCCCACACAACAAACCAAACGTATATAAGTCAGAGTCAGTGATGCTCAGCAACACCTTTCGAGAGGAAGCAAAATTAGAAGATCCTGATGAGACTAGCATAAGTTGAAACTAAGTACTTGATTATTGCTAAATTATTGCTGGCCAAGATAGCATCAAATATTTTTGTCTAAACTCCTAATATTACAGAGGTGTACTTCTTGTCAAGTTTTTGATGTAAGCAGATGTTAATATTCTGAGATATAGGCCTAATAATATTTATCTTAATTTTGTCTTTGATGTTACATGACCACACACATTCAAACAAGAATCAACACATTTCTCATTGATGCAGTTCACTAATGTCTTGTATTGTAGAGTACTATTCTACTGTACTGGGTCAGAAGACTGACTGTATCATCATAAACATTTCGGGTACTATATAACTTTCGACACACCCACAATACTTGTAAATGTTTGATTAGGGTTACAGCTACAGTTGGGTTCGGTATAAGCTATGTTACGGTGAAGTTAGAGTTAGAGTTAGTAGTAGTATTAGGCGCAACCACTAATCAGTTTTAGTTTTAGCAACACGACAATTTCTAGACAGATTATAGTTTGGCAGAGTGTCGTCGTTATATAGTATTATCAAGAGCGTATTAAGAAGGAGAGCGTACAACGGTGAAATAATGAAACCATGTTGCAGTATTAGTCGAATTAAGAAACTTTGCCCATGTTATTTTGACGATTCTTTGCGGTATTATTGATCAGCTGTCCTACCTTGCTAATATAAAACAAACCGCTTGTCCCTACAATGTCCCTACGCTGAGATAATGAATGGTGAAAATCTGGCATTTTTGCCGAAAACCGACTCGGGATCCCTGTTTGCTGCGACCCTCTCTCGCTTTGTGGCCAGTGTGTTGCTTCCGGTCGCTGCTGTGTAGCGCCATGGTAGCGCCGACTCATTACGTCAGTACTACAGAGTTTACTACATCCAGCGTGAGGTGGGCACAGGTGGGGGTCATCACTATGGCAATCAATAACAGACGTCATTTTTTCCATTTGTCAATCATTGACGGAAACACGCGAGGTTTCCCGAAGTCATCTCAAAGCGAGAGACAGTCGCAGTCAGCAGGTATCTCGAGTCGGTTTTCGGCAAAAATGCCAGATTTTCACCGCTCATTATCTCAGCGTAGGGGCATTGTAGGGACATGCGGTTTGTTTTATATTAACAAGGTAGGACAGCTGATCAATAATGCTGCAAAGAATCGTCAAAATAAAACGGGGAAAGTTTTATTAATTCGACTAATACTGCAACATGGTTTCAGCATTTAACCGTTGTACGCTCTCCTTCTTTATTATTTATAGTTATACGCTCTTGGTAAATGTACCATTATATTATATATGGACATTGCAGCAGTTGTTTATATAGTAATATATTGTATATCATACAATATATTATATTACATATAGGTACATTACCACAAGTTACACTATTACTAAGAGTATTAGTATTAATACACAAATAATGTACTATATAATTATGTAATGTCGTCTACAGCTACTGAGGCTGAGAGGGTCTATGTCCCCCGAGGTACTGCCGGCATGTACCCTGGGTACGGTCCGGTATACCAGAACGTACCCTGGTACCAGAGCATGCTCTGCTGGTACTAATAGTAATAGTAATACTACTAGTAGTACTAGTAGTACTAAGTACTACGGTATCTAATATTAATAATATGCCGGACCGTACCTCGCCTACTCCACTAACGAGTCTAGGGAGTCGCCTACGCCTACTCCCTAACCCTAACGGCCCAAGAATAGAGAACATGGGTCCCAATAAAACCAATGTGCCTAACCCTAACCCTAACCCTAACAATAACCCTAACCAGAATTCTAACCCTAACCATAACCCTAACCTATTATATTGATATAATATTATATTTATATTGATGTAAATGACATTGGTTTTATTGGGACCTATGTTCTCTATCCTTGAACCACCCTAACCATATCAGATAGTTACCAGGGTACGTTCCGGCAGTACCCTGGGGGACATAGACCCTATGAGCGCTACTGAGCTAGTGCGGTAGGCAGCGTTGTGCTCATAGTCATAGGGTCTATGTCCCCCAAGGTACTGCCGGAACGTACCCTGGTCACTATTTGATATGGTTAGGGTTACAGGGTTCTCCCCAGGATGAAATTCAAACAGGGGGGAGGGGGGGGGGGGGGGGGGAAACTAGGGGGGTCCGGGGGGCGTGTATTTTTACCGTACGACTAATTAATGCGTAAAATCGCCACCACACCATAGACGGTATTTGGGGTTCTTGTATATAAGATAGCCGAGTCGGTGTACAGTTAGTGACAGGTTAACTGTGCATTGTCAGGTTAACTTGTGTACTGTCTGCAGTGCATGCGTGGTACGGTAAAAATACACGCGTCGGATGTCCTGGTCGAACGGCAATTCTTGACGATCGATTCCCGCGCTGGCAAACTTTTATTGTGGTGGAATTTAAACGGGGCGGAGGTAATTTAAACGGGGCGCAACGATTCAAACAGGGGGGAGTTTTCCCAAACGGGGCGCGCGCGCCCCGTTTGCGCAACGTAGGGAGAACCCTGGGTTAGGATTAGGGTTAGGGTTAGGATTAATTTAGGGTTAGGGTTCGGGTTAGGGAGTAGGCGTAGGCGACTCCCTAGACTCGTTAGTGGAGTAGGCGAGGTACGGTTCGGCATATTAGATAGTACCAGGGTACGTTCCGGTATACCGGACCGTACCCAAGGTACGTTCCGGCAGTACCCTGTATTCCGGGGGACAGACCCTCTCAGCCCTAGTTCAAGTAGTTGTATTGTAATGTTGAATGTTGAAGTTGGACCCAGTCGGAATATGTTCAAACTTCAATGACTAACGTCTATGGTTACAGGGAATTATTAAACAAATATGAACGTACCTGTATTGGTTCTTGAATTATCATAGTTCCGAGTTTTCCTAATTCGAACAGAGATACACGTATTGCATTTAGGCAACGAAAACAGTATCAAGAAATGTAATATACATTCATTTTCGAAAGGACAGGAGCCTCGTTTTCGAATAATGATTAGGTGCTGCCCTCTTTTGTACATGACACGTACGTTTGCTCGGTACTTCGGTAGCTCGGTACCAGTGCTCGGTACTCGTTGCTGTTATCGAGCAAGAGCATAATTATATGGTGTAATTAATAGCAATGACATCATCATCATGTGTAGTAACAAAATAGCTTTAATTAATATTGAAGAGATTATAGTCGCTTGCTGAACAGTTCCCAGTCGCCTGCTAAAAATTTATAGGGAATGCATATAACGCCCATCTCTTTATAAACTGTTCAAAGAATAGTAGCAGACCCTATAATATCTGTTCATGCCATCGTGCCAAATGTGTAAGCCGAATGAGTACGGGCCTATACTCTGCCGCTACTATGTTAGGTGACATATTTGTATCTAATGTCACAGTGCGCGGCTGTCTACATCCTGTGCATGGTCTCGACAAGAGTTGCTCAAATGAGAGATGGATCGCGAATGAGTTATCAAGTTGAATGGTAATAGCGGAGCTCCGAGCGGGCCGAAGACCTGCGAGAGCGGAGCACCATACAGGGATTTTTTTTGCTGGACTTCGTGGTGAGGTCCAATATTGGCCCAATATTGGCACAACAATATTGGACCAATATATGCCTATATTGACAGGAGGACAGGACATAACCGAAGTGTGCAATCTTGTAACAGCTAGTACCCAAGTAGCAACAACCCAATACTTTTTAGTGCTGTATATTGGGACGGGCTGTATTTTAGGGCGCAACGCGGTTTGCGACAGGGTAAGGTTTTCAAGGTCCACGAGGCACCCCCTACCCATGCAGTTCCGAGGCGAGTGTCCCCCGGGGGAGGGGGGTGTAAGGAGCTATGTCACGAGAGGGATGAGTCGCGAGATGTCTGCGCTGAACCAGATAATTTTCTTAGTTCCAGAGAGCCGTCAGATTTCTAGCATGCCCAGAGGAAGTCGAATTTCCATGCAAACGTTGCATGAGCATCTTGTTCCCGAGTCCAGGTTGTGCATTAGGTCATGTACGTATATTGGGTTCAAGAACATGTCTCAGTAAAATATATGCGCAAGTGATTTTTGTGCACATAAAAATGATCAATAACATGCACGAAATTAAGAATATGAGTTTTCCCGTGCGAGCGAAAGATATGCTCAAAGGAAAATTGCGAGCATGTAGCAGAATTTCACAAAAGATATCTTCCGTAGGCCTACATTGTAACAATTAAAAAACGTAAAGCGAACAAGTTATCGGCCCGCATGGTACGGTCTACATATATGCGTGTAAAGCCCGGTGCACACGTTAGTAATTTTACTCAAGTAAAATGACGCATGAGTCAAAATACTCACGCGTAATATTTTCAGCGTTCGCCGCACACGTGAGTAAAATTACTCAAGGAATAAGTGGTGATGCAGATCACGTGACTGTGTGCAGCCAATTAATACTGGGCGCACAATGATTTAAACGCATGCGCTGTGAGTACCAGTGTTGAGTAAATTGTCGCATGAGTCAAAAATTATTAAACACGTTCGATATTAAGTAAAATGACGCATGCGTCAAATTACTCAACGAAAATCCGACGCTCACGTGAGTAAAATGACTCATGCATCATTTTAAAAGCCCGGCGCACACGTGAGTAATTTTATTCAAGTAAAATGACGCATGAGTCATTTTACTCACGTGTGCGGCGGATTTTCGTTGAGTAATTTGACGCATGCGTCATTTTACTCACGTGTGCGGCGGATTTTCGTTGAGTAATTTGACGCATGCGTCATTTTACTTGAGTAAAATTACTCACGTGTGCGCCAATTACATTTAGGCCAATTACAAGTAACGCATGTGGAAAACATTCCTGTGACACACTTTGTAGGCTAATGGTCAGGTGTGCACACACAATCCAAGTTTAAAAGCAGTTTATGACAAGTTTTTGCTATTCAGGTTATACAAATGACATTATTGACGCTTTGAAGCGGCATTTTGTTGCCTAGAATGCGGACATTTACAATATCACACAAAGTTCTAAAAAATTTCCGGACAGCATAGATCCTCTAAGTAGATCAGGTACAACCCCGTATTTAAACTTGTGCGTCATTTTTCATCACCCCTACATGTAGCTACAAGAACACATATAAAACAAGGTCATATCAAGAGCTGATAATACCATTATTAGCTAATTATTAATAATACCATTGTTAATAATAGGTAGTATTAGCTCTTGGTTATATATAGCAGTTTATATTGGCGCATAAAATGCAAGAAATCGCGTTATATCATACCATTTCTCCGAAAACGATTTCCGGGAAAGAATAATGCCCCACCACTAAAGGTGCTGGTGAGTCACATAGGGGGTCGCGGTGACCAGGATAAAGAGGTCATTGACAAAAACTAGAATGCATAGTATAGGGTGTAGTAAGATTATTAATCCTAGGATTAGCCATACTTGTAATCGTTTGTCTTAAACCACTGAAAATTACTTACTTTTGCAGAATATGGCTCATCATAGCCAAGTTACGTGTTCATATTATCATAGCTCTAACTTTGAGATCATTGTGACAACGCATTCGCAAAGAATGCTCTGCATCTAAAGAAACCACGGCGGCTACATCTGAGCAGAGCTTTATGGGAGAAAGTGTAGCATGAGCGCCACTCGCATATAGAATAGTCGTGATACGTTAAAGTCTATAGACTTACTCTGGGCACTATCTGGTTATAGCGTAGCACATACCAACATACGCGCATCTGCCTACACCCACACTTACACCCAGACTTACACCCAGACACACACATACGCGCACACGCGCGTAGGCACAAGCGCATACATACGCGCGCACGCACGCATGCAGGCACACAAGCACACAACCCCACACTCACACCTACCTACACGCGTGCACGCACGCACGCACGTACGCACACAAGCATACACACCCACACGGCCACACCTACCCGCACACGCGCACGCAAGCACATACGCAAGGATGCCAACCCACTAACATTCACACCCGCGCACACCCATGCCCACCCCAACGCACGGATGCGCGCACGCAGGCACACGCGCAAGCAGGGACGTATACGCTATAATTAATTCACCTCCTCGATCCTGACTCGTCGTTTTTTTAATTTCCACCTCTGCTCTGCTTTCACTGCGTGCTTCTATTCTTCGGTGGTCATTCAATCTCATCTACAAGTCCTCTTTCCTCTATAAACTTTTTCTATGCTTACGTACATCAAAAATTAACGAATTATGAGTGCATATAAGGCGGACCAGAAAGTCATGAAGCGTTCGCATTTGTAACCTCTGACCTGATTTTTCCGGTATATTGGGCAAACGTCTGTCTTAGCCGAAAGAAAGGTGCTTCAAAATGGAATATGCATACATATATATATATATATGAGTACATAATAAAGATCTCTATTATGTACTCTTGATATATATATATAGTCAAGAGCTAATAATATTATTAGCTCTTGATATTTATTATTAGCTCTTGATATAGTCAGGATCCACCGGCTTCCAACTGTGGGTCGTTGATATTACTCTAAATAAAAATCAGTGGTGTAGGTCTAACTTCTAATTCCCCACCTCATGTACCAGCTACGCTAGAGTGCCTTTATACGGTGTTTATACCGATATGTGGATTATGGTATATGAATTATAAGAATTAGATATGAGATATAGATTCTAAGATCTGCGTAAAGGGACTCGATCTACTCTCTGCTACGCGGTACAATGTACAACCATAGGCTATCACTACCATTCCACTGTACCCCACGTCATAACACACACACATACACACACACACGCACGCACGCACGCACTCACACACACACACACACACACACACACACACACACACGCACGCACGCACTCACACACACACACAACACACACACACACACACACACGCACGCGCGCGGCGCGCGCGCGCACACACACACACACCCCTAACACTACTCGATACTTAGCCCGCCTGTCAAGGTCCTGTAGGCGTAGATATATGGCGTATAGGCCTAATATATGGCTATAGGCATAATATGCGTTTTATCGTCAAGGTCACACACTGTTCATGCGTGAACGTTGAACGCACTGCAAACAGGCGGCAACTATATAGCTTGCTTTTTGCAGACAAAATGGCTGCTTTAAGCATCGTTCTCTGGGCGATGCAGAACGTACTGTTGTTGTCCGCCATTGTTTTTATCGGCTGCGTTGTATGGCACTACCTGAGGAGACCGCGCAACCGTTCCGCCTGGGCGCGAGCGACTTCCTCTTGTCGGCTCAGCTCTCTCACTAGGAGCCCGGCGATTTGACGCTAAGGATTGGGCAAAGACGTACGGGACGGTGATGAGCGTCTAATCTAGGACCACAGTTAACTATTGTGCTGGGTGACGCTGCTTCAACAAAGGATGCCTTTCTCAAGCAAGGCGACGCGTTTTCAGGACGACCTGATGCACCTATAATTGAAGTTATAATAAAGGAAATCATACCGGATTATGACATTACAACTTCTAATCATGGTAGGTAACCGGCATGAGGATTATTAACTCTTATTCAGTGGCGGATCCAGGATTTTGAGATGGGGGGGGGGCAACCGCGTAGGCAGGCTTTCATTTTAGGGGGTGCGGATTTTGTGATAGCGCCGGTGCGCACGCTTCGCGTGCCGAATAGGGGGTGGGGGCTAAACATAGGAGGGCGCGCGCCTCTTGCGCCCCCCTTGGATCCGCCAGTGTAATATTGATTATGATCCACTCATTGCGGTTGAGTCTGTAAGTTATGGAATTAAATAATTATAACCTGTCCTAGTGTGCGGCAGCACAAAACAACGTTGTCATTATTATGATGTATACAGACACATACGTACGCACACACACGCAGAGACACGCGCGAATAAGGCCATTACCGCAAACCTACCTATTTTAAGCGCGATTGAATTTCCAGCCAATCAGAACAGTGGTTTTTAATCGCGATTAAAATTAGATTTTTAAGCTGCGATTAAATTCCAGTCAATCAGAACAGTGGTTTTTTAATCGCGATTAAATAGATTTTTAAGCGCGATTAAAATGGGTAGGTTTTTCTGTGTGTGTGTGTGTGTATGTGTGTGTGTGTGTGTGTGTGTGTGTGTGTTGTGTGTGTGGTGTGTGGTATGTGTGTGTGTGTGTGTTGGTGCGTGGGGTGTGGTGTGTGTGTGTGTGGTGTGGTGTGTGGTGTGTGTGTGTGTGTGTGTGTGTGTGTGTGTGTGTGTGTCGTGTCGTGTGTGTGTCTGTGTGTGTGTGTGTGTGTGTGTGTGTGTGTGTGTGTGTGTGTGTGTGTATGTGTGTGTGTGTGGGGAGAGGGTTTGGGGGTGTGAACCATCGTTTGTTTGTGTGTCAGGTTGGTTATGAAGACCGTCCTGGAACGTTTGATGATCGTTACCATACATGCTGTGTACCATACACCATACACGCATATATGTGCTGATTACTCGTCTTACTACTAGCCTGACGTAGGATGCTTTATCACGGGGCAGTATATACGTATAGGATATTAAGCATATATGTAAAGTATAGTCATAGCACTGACAGTGATTATAACAGTATATGGTTATAATTGTGATTATTAATATTACAATAAAACAGATAGCAATAACGTCTATATAGAACTGACACACGCACACGCATAATAATAATAATAATAATAATAATAATAATAATTGATTTATAATGTGCACATTGCCTACATACAAATATGTTTACGCGCACGCGCATGGTTTAGTTGGGATTCATTGCATTGCTCTTTGATTTGAATTTGATAAGTTGACTCATGAAATTATCAACGCTTACGTTGCAAACGATATATGTACATGAATATAATACGCGCCTATAGATAAGTAACGCAAATAACCACACACACACACACACACGCGCGCGCGCGCGCACGCGCACACAAAAACCTACCTATTTTAATCGCGCTTAAAATCGCGATTAAAACCCACTGTTCTGATTGGCGGGAATTTAATCGCGCTTAAAATCTATTTTAATCGCGATTAAAAACCACTGTTCTGATTGGCGGGAATTTAATCGCGCTTAAAATCTATTTTAATCGCGATTAAAAACCACTGTTCTAATTGGCTGGAATTCAATAGCGCTTAAAATACATTTTAAGCGCGATTAAAATAGGTAGGTTTTGGCGGTAATGGCCTTCCATACTCGCACACACACAGACGCACGTGTGTGCGTGCGTGCGTGCGTGCGTGCGTGCGTGCGTGCGTGCGTGCGCGCGTGCGTGGGTGCGTGCGCGCGCCAGCTTAGTGTTCAACACTTGTAAAAATGAACAAATTAAGATTTTATGAAAATCTACACTATTTTTACTCAAGGGTTGGTGCTGTCTACGGGAAAACTGTGGAAGGAACAGCGTAAATTTGCACTTGCAAAACTGCGAGAATTCGGCATGGGCAAAGTCAGTCTGGAGTTAAAGATAAAGGAGGAAATTTCTATTCTTCTCGTTGCGATCAAAGCCACAAATGGTGAGCCATTTGACCTCCAGGTGAGTAAGTAAGTATTGCCAGATGAGTAGAATTCTGGATGAACTTTGGTTGATGACAGTGGAGCAGGACCTGCAGGGTGTGTAGGGAAGATAAAGCGGGAAAGGGCAGATCAGGGGAAAGGTCAGATCAAAAGGAGAAGGTATGTAACGTGATGAACTAAAGGAGATAGAAAATGGAGCGTCAAGGGGAAGGAACATGAGATGGATGAAGCGGAGACGGTAGCGGATGAGCAGATGTTTGAGAAGGTAAAGGAAGTTAAGGAGTCAGGGAAAGTGGGGGAGGCCAGAGGAGCTAGAGGAGACGCGAAGGTGGGAGAGAGGAGAAGTCGAAGGATATAAGATGATGAGGACAGGAGGTGGTGATCATATAGGGAGGAGTTGAATCTGAATGGTAAGATAGAAGATGAGAGGGAGAAGGTCCAGTAAGAGGAGAATGGAGAAACGTGTTCAACAGACGAGGCTGTGCATATTACGCCTATATACGATTACAATGATTAATAATTAAAGAAGTGTTACACTCCTAAGCATTTTTATCATGCTACCTGAACAACAATATTGAAGATAATTTTTAATGGATGTCATATATTAATTATCTTGAACGAGACGTCGGGCTACGAGGCGTCGGGCTACAACACTTCTTGTCTTTATTTCAAGGTTAAAAGCTCAGATCGACAGATAACATAACTAAGGATATTCATGGCGGGATACGCATGTTCGTGGTAATACCAATATTAATCTTTTCTCAGCCACTTATTACTACGAGCGTCTGTAATGTGATCTGCAACATCATGTGGGGAAATCGATTTGATCATGATGATGAACAATTCAAGATCTTGATGAAAGCTTTAAATGACGAGTTCGCAAACTTCGTTTCCACCGGCTTGCTAAATTTCCTTCCGTGGCTGCGACATATTCCGCCCTTCCGGAAGCTTATGCAGGACACAATCCGCAATGAAAGGTATAGATAACACCAGGAGTGAGGTTTTTTCATTCACTCCTGATATATACCTCCGTAATCCATATTGAATAAAAGTCATATTTTAAAGAAGTCATGTTTTGCTTCTTTTAAGAGCTTGTGAGAAACTCACACGTGTATCACGTCCAACTCTTGAATGAAAGTCATATTTTGAAGAAGTAATTTTTTGCTTCTTTTAAGAGCTTGTGCGAAACTCACACGTGTATCACGTCCAAACCAGGTCCAGTAGATTGTCTTATCCACCGCCATTATTATTTCTGAAATGATGATATCATCTGTACACTAATACGTTTTTTCTAGGCTGATATTTGAAGTTCTTAAGAAAAACCGGGATCTTCACGTGGAGAATTTTGACGCAGATAATATCAGAGACTTTACTGATGCCTACCATAATGAAATACAGATAGAAAAACAGAAAGGTCGCGAGACAACGTTTAAGGGTAGGCGGGGATCTATATAGTTATAACTGTAAACTGGTTCATATTGAAATATATCTTATTTTTAACGTACCTTCACAACAGTTTCGATCACTGTCAGCGATCTTTATCAAGGGACCTACGTCATCATAGGTGGCAGTCGATGACGTAGTATCCGCGTGACGTCACAGGATCTTCGGAGCCCCCGCCACGGGAGGTTGTCGTATACGTGAGAGAGTTTGTAGGCCCCTTCGTCTCTGTTCATATTTGACGGGGACTACAAAGGGGCCTACAAACTCTCTCACGTATACGACAACCTCCCGTGGCGGGGGCTCCGAAGATCCTGTGACGTCACGCGGATACTACGTCATCGACTGCCACCTATGATGACGTAGGTCACTTGATAAAGATCGCTGACAGTGATCGAAACTGTTGTGAAGGTACGTTAAAAATAGGATATATTTCAATATGAACCAGTTTACAGTTATCAACTAAATATCCGATGAATTTAGTTCAATATATAGTTGTAAAAACCATTAAATATGACTTTATTCGTTGTTCAATATAAGCTCCACGGACGCATCGTGCTATTTCAAAGGAATAGACATATTTAATTCAGTTCTCCATAGAGAAAATGTTGCACTAGTCTATTTCGCCATGTAAGAAATCTTAGCGAATTTAGCCTGTCACCATGTTAGCCACTCCCCCTACCTGAATGCGCTTCTTGTTTATACCACCTTCTACCGGTGGCTTCTACATCTATTTCAGCATCAACGTAGTTTCCTAACTGGCTTCAAACTACTCTTTATCTGGAGCCCGCACTGTCCTAGATCAGTGGCCTCTTCCCAGGCGCATGTCAAATCAACACAGGGCCTGCCAGTGTTCCTTATTTATTGACTTAAGTAGTGAGGATTTTAGAGGCTGCAATGGGATGTGACGTCATAGTATTTAGTTGTGATTAGTGTTAATTACTCGATATCTAATGACCTGGGGCCCGTTGTCAGAAACAAAATTAGTCTTAACATTAGTCTTAACATTAACAATTTCTCTTAGACCGTCGACATCACTTTGTTTCCTATTGTTATGAGGAAATCTGCTACGATTTTTCATTCTTGTAACTTCGAATTCGCAGCGTTTCTGTCAACTGTCTAAGAGAAAAAGTTAATGTTAAGACTAATGTTAAGACCAATTTTTTTTTCTGACAACGGGCCCCTGCAGCATGCTTTAGCCACATCAGCGCATGACTCTTGTGATACAATTATATTATAAGACACGAGCGTGCACGCATGCATATGACCAAGAGTAGATAACATATTATCTACTCTTGATATGACACGTGCGAACGCACGCACCCCTCCTCCAGTCCTCCACACACACATGCACACACACGCACGCACACACGCGCGCGCAAATAATGATGGTGATGATGGTGGTGGTGGTGGTGATGATGGTGATGATGATGATGATGATGATGATGATGATGATGATGATGATGAGGATGACGATAATGACGACGACGACGACGACGACGATGATGATGATGATGCTTATGATGATCGTCGTTAATCATTTAATTACACAAATAAAATTTCAAAGGAGGAAATTTCACAAACAAACATTTTATTAAAGATGTAGGAATAACTAGTAGTCACGTGACCCACTCTCTTAAGGATTCCCAACGCGGTGTTATATGGGTGTCACGAGTTGAAGCTAGGGCTAGTAAGTGCACGCACGCATACACTGTAGACGGAAAAGTTTAGTAATGTCAAATAATGAAAAGTTTAATAAACCATGTAACAGTTCAATGTTGGCACCCGCACAACCCTCAATTGCAATATTACGAAAAACTATATATACATTGACTAATAAATAATTAAGAACTGGTACAGCAAAACCGCAGATGGGGTTCTCCTTGTTTCCTCGGCTTCTTCTTCTTCTCCCGCTTCTTCTTCGGCTTCTTCTTCCGCTTCTTCTTCTGCTGCTTCTCCTCTTCGTTAGCTTCTTCTTCTTCCTCCTATTCTCCACCCACACGTGTCTCTCAAACACAAACTTCGGCCCCTTCTCCTCTTCTTCAGCCTCTTCTGCTTCCTCCTATTCTCCAGCCACACGTGTCTATCAAACACAAAATTCGGCCCCTTCTCCGGCCGCACGTCTCTCTCTCAGACTCAACTCAACCGGTCCATCTCAAATAGTAACTTCACTCGTCTACATCAGACACAATCTTTACACGTCTATATCAGACACACAATCTTTACACGTCTATATCAGACACACAATCTTTACACGTATATATATATCAGACACAATCTTTACACATCTATATCAGACACAACCTTCACACGTCTATTCCAGACAAAAATTCCAGGCTGTGACGTCTGACCTCTCCCGCACGTCTCACTCTCACCAGCTATCGCGCGTACGAATCACCTAGGGTATATATTTAGGTCATGCCGCGTGTATAAACTCTGTCACTTGTGACCATGGGCTACATAGTAATACATAGTAAGCTAATGTATTAGAGAGGGTAGGAAAAATTCATGGAGACAATTCGTGCTCAACATTTGTGTAAACCGCATCGGTCTCAAGAAATGTTGTCAATTCTCATTTTAGCAAGGCTGATATGAGCTCACAAAGCATTTTTGTAGCTAATCTTACCATTCACATGTGGCTTTACCCGAGTCATAAGAGTCTGCTTATGGGTACTCTATTATAACATATATAACATTTTTATTGCATATAAACTAGCTGACCAATATCAGATAGCATAGCAAACACTGCCATATCATGGAGCTATACAATTTCCCAGCGAATAATTCCACGTTTCCATTGTAAAAATATATAAAATTATATTTCAGACGACGAACTATTGTACGTTGTTTGGGATCTGTTTATGGCTGGAACAGAAACCACATCCACGACCATGCGATGGGCAATGTTGTTCATGTTAAAACACCAGGATGTATGCAGAAAAGTGCAGGCAGAGATAGACGACATCATCGGTAGAGGAAGACTACCAAATATGGCTGACGCGAACAAAATGCCTTTTACGGAGGCGACCATCATGGAAATTCAACGCCTGGGTGAGTTGGTTGTGACACCCAGCACGAGCGTGACATCATCGATGCATATATTTAAAGTAACAATTAAGGCGCATAGACTCACCACGAGAAGGTGTTACATGGTGTTACATTTAGGTACCAGCGTTTCATTTAGGAACACTACCTGTCCCTTAGCACAGTCTCTGTCAACATAATTATTGTCACAATGCCCCCATTACCATATTTCTACTCTAAAATAATGTATTGCCATTTCTCATAGGTAACATAGTACCCCTTGGTGCTATCCACGCTACGTCTGAGGAGGTCCAATTTAGAGGTTATACAATTCCAGCAAATACTGCTGTCATGTCAAATGTCACTGCCATCACGATGGATCCTGCCTTCTTCTCAAATCCTGACAAGTTTTGTCCTGAGAGATTTCTGGACGAGAACGGACACGTCATAAAGAACGAAGCCCTGATGCCATTCTCTGTCGGTACGTGAAGCCATTTTAAAGCTGTGTAAAATATCGAATTCTAAAAGGTAACTCTAATTAACCCGATAATTTTTGCTAGGTGCACAGTTTCCGTCTAACAATATTAGATCTTTTTGCAATTCACTAATACAGTCGTAATAGTTAGTCTGCGTTAATGACAAAGTATGTTTATATGCAGGACGGCGAGTGTGTTTGGGGGAATCTCTGGCCAAAATGGAACTGTTCCTGTTCTTCACCAGTATTCTGCAGAACTTCGACGTTAAGCTACCAGATGGTGTGATGGAGCCATCATTTGAAGGCATTTTTGGTGTAACTTGGATGCCTAAACCATATCGTATTCGCATATGCGCACGGGAATAGTAAAAGAATAAGATAAAACAGTAAAGTAGTGATTAATTAGAATATGATATGGCTTCACGACTAATCATTTCACGACGATTTCACATTTTATCACATTATTATATATTCCTAAAAAGTCAGGTTATTGCAAGTGTATGCGTAGAAAAAGAAACAATATATACATGCAAGAACGGCTCGTATACCTGAATATATGCGTAAAATAAACCAATCTTGATGCAACAATGTAATACATAAGATAATGCACCAAATATAAACGCAGGGAATAATCAAACATCAGCAAAATTATTACAATATCATTATTGTATGTGTAAAATGATCTAACGATTCTCTCGTCTTACATCGTATGAATATGCAGATAGTAACGCTAATTACAAAATCCAAATGCTTGTTGAATAAATTGTGAGAGGGGAAACATGAGATTCCAAAGAACAACTCGTATGCAAAAAAAAACATTAAAATACTGCCAAAGCTTTTAGGTATTCTGCAAGATCAAGATTTTCTTGAGAACCAATCCGAGAACATCTTATGGTATACACTTAAATTCGACTAAAGATAAGAACATAAATAACTTAATCATGCTCGTGAATGCCTTCCTATTAGATCGATGGAACATATGTGTTAAAAATAATAACGATAATTGTATAAAAATAAAGAATTTGTCTATTGTTAATTAATAAATTAAAATTGTTGACAGTTTGTTATCAGATATAGGTGACAAAATTAACAGTCAAGCAAACAAAGAGAATGACATACACGCGATTTAAGTACGGACTAATTTAATATTTTCTAATCTCCAACAGATTGCATTTTGTATGGTCCTACACACCATGCTAATGAAATGTCACAACGTACGTATCTAATAAAGGAAACTACGTAATGCTACAAAACAATGCCACCAGAAAATACTTAAATCTAATTATCGTTACAATTATATCTTATAACGCCACCTAAATTGAACATATCAAATGCACTGATGTTACTTGCAGTTCCCGTGATTTGTCCACAATAAGAATAAGCTAAAAGATTTATTTTTACAAATTCTTATACCGTCACCCCATAGCCTATATCCCACCCCATAGCCATGTGTCACCACTAGTTATCATATACAAACTATTATCATAATATGCAACATATATATAATATAATGCATTTAGATTATATTATACACCCGCGTACACGTCACAAATGCACGCGTAGGCCTACACTCGCGCGTACTACATGCTTCACGTCACATATACACAGATACACGCTACATACACATAGGCCTACACACACACACACACAACACAACACACACCACACACACACACACACACACACACACACACACACACACACACACACACACACACACTCACACACACGTCACAAATTCGCAAGTAAAAGCGCGCGCGTACACCCGCGCGCATGCACGGAAAGAGATTATGTTCTCTTATAGCAAAATTGTCTCGATGAGAAGTTAAGCCTTTAAATCTTAAGCCAATTTTAAGTAATATGAAGAAGTAAAGATGATAGTTTAGATATATTTTAAAAAGTTATCATTAGAAATGGCTTGTATCCTGCGTGGCATTCCAAGTAGGAAATGAAATTTTTAGGTATCACCTCATATTAAACCCTCCTCTCCCTTCTCCCCTCCTCGCTATTTTTCCCAGTGAATTTCCCGCCGGGGTCCCTTTTAACCAATACTCTACTTAGCCCCGCCACAGGCCAGCTGATCCTGTCCAAGGTCCTGTAGGCTTGTCGTGCCGTTTTATCGTTCTTACTGGCCTAGCTCGTGATTTCACAAAGCCACCACACTGTCTGCGTCAACATTGATACGCCCTGCAAACAAGTGTCAACTAATATAGGCTTGCTTTTTGGCAGACAAAATGGCCTCGCTTAAGCATCGTTTTCTGGGCGAATGCAGAACGTACTGTTGTTTGGTCCGCCATTGTTTTTATCGCTGCGTTCGTATGGCACTACCTGAGAAGATCGCGCAACCTTCCGCCTGGGCCGCGAGGACTTCCGATCTTCGGGTCAGCTCTCTCACTAGGAGCCCGGCCGGATTTGACGCTAAAGGATTGGGCAAAGACGTACGGACGTGATGAGCGTCTATCTAGGACCACAGTTAACTATTGTGCTGGGTGACGCTGCTTCAACGAAGGATGCCTTTCTCAAGCAAGGCGATGCGTTTTCAGGACGACCTGATAATCCTATAATCGAAGCTATAATAAAGGAAATCATGACGGATTATGACACTACAAGTTATAATCATGGTAGGTAGCTGGCATGAAGATTATTGACTCTTAATGATTATGATCCACCCACTGCGGTTGAGTCTGCTAGTTATAGAATTAAATAATTATAACCTGTCCTAGTGAGCGGCAGCACAAAACAACGTTGACATTATTATGATATATAGGCCTACAGACACCTACGTATGCACACAGACACAATCAGAGACACGCGCGCACACACACGGACGCACGCACGCACGCATATATATGTATATATATATATATTATATATTATATATATATATATTATATATATATATATATATATATAGGTGGTGGGTGTGTGGTGTTTGTGTGTGTGTGTGTGTGTGTGTGTGTGTGTGTGTGTGTGTGTGTGTGTGTGCGTGTTCGAGCGTGCGCGAGTATGCGGAGTGTTCAATATTTGTAAAAATGAATAAAATAAGATTTTATTAAAATCGACACTATTTTTACGCAAGGGTTGGTGCTGTCTACGGGAAAGCTGTGGAAAGAACAGCGTAAATTTGCACTTGCAAAACTGCGAGAATTTGGCATGGGCAAAGTCAGCCTGGAGTTAAAGATCAAGGAGGAAATCTCTATTCTTCTCGTTGCGATCAAAGCCACAAATGGCGAGCCATTTGACCTCCAGGTGAGTAAGTAAGTGCCAGATGAATAGAATGCTGGATTTTGTTTGTTTATAATGACCGTGACTAAGTTTGGTTGATGACAGTGGAGCAGGTGTGTAGGGAAGATAAAGCGGGAAAGGGCAGATCAAGGCAAAGGGCAGATCAAAGGAGAAGGTATGTAACGTGATGAACTAAAGGAGATAGAGAATGGAGCGTCAAGGGGAAGGACATGAGGTGGATGAAGCGGAGACGGTAGCGGATGAGCAGATGTTTGAGAAGGTAAAGGAAGTAAAAGAGACAGGGAAAGTAAAGTGGGGGAGGCCAAAGGAGTCGAGGACACGCGAAGGTGGAGGAGGGAAAAGACGAAGGAAGTAAGTAGATGAGGACAGGAGGTGGTGATAACTGGGGAGTTGAAGCTGAATGAGACGATAGAAGATGAGAGTGGGAAGGTCAAGTGAGAGGAGAATTGGAAAACGTGTTTATAGAACTAGGCTGCGCATTTTACGCACATTATACCTTTACAATTATTAATGAAAGCAGTGTTACACCCCTAAAGGTAGGGGCCACACGAGCGATTTTATCGCCCGATCCGCCGCGAATTTTGAAAATCGCTCGAAAATTCGCCGTGTGCCCGTTCACGTCGACGCCGATTTTAATCGCCCGCACGAGATCGCCCGTATCCAAAATGTTAGAATTTTCGGGGCGATTATTTACGCGCGGCGATTATTTACGCTGGCAAGTTCGCTCGTGTGCCGTGTCGCGGCGTATTTTGTCGCCCGATCGATTTTTCTAAACAATCGGACGTGTTGTTGCATATATCATGTTATGTTAAAATAGGGGCATTAAATTCGCTACGTGTGCCCATTCGTGATCGGGCGATTAAATTCGCTGGCGATTTTAATCGCGCGATCGGGCGATAAAATACCGCTCGTGTGCCCCTAGCATAAGCATTTAAGCTCATGCTATCTAGTCAAGAATTTTGGAACTAATTTTTAATGGATGTCATATATTAATGATCTTGAACGAGACGTCGCGCTACGACACTTAATGTCTTAATTTCAAGGTTAAAAGCTGAGGTCGACAGATAACATAACTAAGGATATTTATGGCGGGATACTCATGTTGTGATAATACCAATATTAATCTTTTCTCAGCCACTTATTACTACGAGCGTCTGTAATGTGATCTGCAACATCATGTGGGGAAATAGATTTGATCATGACGATGAACAATTCAAGATCCTGATGAAAGCTTTAAATGACGAGTTCATCAACTTCGTTTCTACCGGCTTGCTAAATTTCCTTCCGTGGCTGCGACATATTCCGCCCTACCGGAAGCTTATGCAGGATATAATCCGCAATGAAAGGTATATAGATGACACCAGGAGTGAGATTTCTTTTCATTCACTCCTGATATATACCACCACAGTCCATCGTGAAAGAAAGTCATATTTCGAAGAAGTGTTTTTCTTTTTCTTTTAAGAGCTTGTGAGAAACTCACACGTGTATCACGTCCAAAACAGGTCCAGTAGATTGTCTTATCCACCGCCATTATTATTTCTGAAACGATGATATCATCTGTACACTTATACTTTTTTCTAGGCTGATATTTGAGGTTCTTAAGAAAAACCGAGATCTTCACGTGGAGAATTTTGATGCAGATAATATCAGAGACTTTACTGATGCCTACCATAATGAAATACAGATAGAAAAACAGAAGGGCTGCGAGACAACGTTTAAAGGTAGGCGGGGTTCTATATAGTTATAAAAACCATTACATATGACTTTATTCCTCGTTCAATATCAGCTCCACGGTCGCATCGTGTAATTTCAAAGGAATAGAAATGTTAAATTCAGTTCTCCATAGCGAAAATGTCGCAGTAGTCTATTTCGCCATGTAAGAAATCTTAGCGCATTTAGCCTGTCACCATGTTAGCTACTCCCTCTAGCTGAATGTGCTTCTTGGTTATCCCACTTCTACCGGTGCCTCTACATCAATTTCAGCATCAACGTAGTTTCCTAACTGACTTCAAACTACTCTATCTGGAGCCCACTCTGTCCTAGATCAGTGGCCTCTTCCCATGCACTGTCAGGCGCATGTCATATCAGGGCCTGCCTGTGTTCCTTATGTATTGACTCAAGTAGTGAGGATATTAGAGGTTGCGGTAGGATGTGACGTCATAGTATGTAGTTGTAATTAGTGTTAATTACTCGATAGCTAATGACCTGCAGCATGCTTCAGCGACATCAGCGCATGACTGTTGTCATACAATTATATAAGACACACGAGCGTGCACGCATGCATATCACACGCGCGAACACACGCACCCCTCCCCCCACACACATACACACAAGCACGCACGCACACTCACGCGCGCAAATAATGATGATGATGATGATGATGATGATGATGATGATGATGATGATGATGATGACGACGACGACGACGGTGATGATGATGATGATGATGATGATAAGGATGATGACTATGATGCTCATGATGATAGTAGTTAATTATTCAATTACACAAATAAACATTTTATTAAAGATGTAGGAATAACTACTAATCACGTGACCCACTTTCTTAGGAATTCCCAACGCGGTGTTATATGGGCTACATAGTAGTACATAGTATGCTAATGTATTAAAGAGGGTAGGGAACATTCATGGAGACGTGCTCATCATCTGTGTAAACCGCATCGGTTTCAAGAAATGTTATCAATTCTCATTTTAGCAAGACTGATGAGCTCACGAAACATTTTGTATACCGTATTGAAAACTTGTATATGTACTTGTATATATAACATTTTTATCGTACATAAATTAGTTGACCAATATCAGATAGCACCACAAGCTCTGCCATAATCATGGAGTTATACAATTTCCCAGCGAATACGTTTTTATATATAAAAAAAACTTTAAAATTATATTTCAGACGACGAACTATTGTACGTTGTTTGGGATCTGTTTCTGGCTGGAACAGAAACCACATCCACGACCATGCGATGGGCAATGTTGTTCATGTTAAAACACCAGGATGTATGCAGAAAAGTGCAGGCAGAGATAGACGACATCATCGGTAGAGGAAGACTACCAAATATGGCTGACGCGAACAAAATGCCTTTTACGGAGGCGACCATCATGGAAATTCAACGCCTGGGTGAGTTGGTTGTGACACCCAGCACAATACGAGACATCATCGATGAATATCTTTGACGTACTAAGGTGCATAGACTTACCACGAAAAGATATTGCATTTATGCACCAGCGTTTTATTTAGGAACGCCATCTGTTTCTGAACGGCTGAACACAGTCTCTGTCAACATAATTATTGTTACAATGTCTCCATCACCATATTTTAAAGCTGCAATAATTCATTGCCGTTTCTCATAGGTAACATAGTACCCCTTGGTGCTGTCCACGCTACGTCGGAGGAGTCGAGGAAGTGCAATTTAGAGGTTAACACAATTCCAGTAAATACTGCTGTCTGCCAAATGTCACTGCCATTGATTGTACCGGATTCCTGGCTTTCTTCTCAAATCCTGACAAGTTTTGTCCTGAGAGATTTCTGGACGAGAACGGACACGTCATAAAAGAACGAAGCACTGATGCATTCTCTGTCGGTACGTACGTGAAGCCATTTTAAAGCTGTGTAAAATATCGAATTCTAAAAAGTAACTCTGATTTACCTGATAATTTTTGCTAGGTGTACAGTTTCCGTCTAACAAATATATCTTTTTGCAATTCACTAATACAGTCGTAATAGTTAGTCTGCGTTAATGACAAAGTATGTTTATATGCAGGACGGCGAGTGTGTTTGGGGGGAATCTCGGCCAAAAATGGAACTGTTCCTGTTCTTCACAGTATTCTGCAGAACTTCGACGTTAGCTACAGATGGTGTGTTGGAGCCATCATCATTTGAAGGCATTTTTGGTGTAACTTGGATGCCTAAACCATATCGTATTCGCATATGCGCACGGGAATAGTAAAAGAATAAGATAAAACAGTAAAGTAGTGATTAATTATAATATAATATGGCGTCACGACTAATCATTTCACGACGATTTCACATTTTATCACATTATTATATATTCCTAACAAGTCAGGATATTGTAAGTGTATGCGTAGACAAAAAGAAACAATATTCACATGCAGGAATTGCTCGCATACCTGAATATATGCATGAAATAAGCATCCCTTGATACAACAATGTAACACATAAGATAATGCACCAAATATAAACGCAGGAAATAATCAAGCATCAGCAAAATTATTACAAGATTATTATTGTATGTGTAAAATGATCACGATTCTCTCGTCTTACATCGTATGAATATGCACATACTAACGCTAATTAAATAGCCAAATAATTGTTGAATTAGTTATATGTGAGAGGTGAAACATGAGATTCCAAAAGAATGACAACTCGTATGCAAAAAAACATTAAAACACTGCCAAAGCTATTAGGTATTCTGCAAGGTTGCAAAAATATCGAGCAGACAGACAGACACTCACGCACGCGCACGCACACACACACACACCGAACACACACACGCACACGCACACGCACACGCCACACGACACCACACGCACACCCACACGCACACGCACGCCACGCCACACGCACAACGCCACACGCACACGCACCGCACACGCACACGCACACGCCAACGCACACGCACACGCACCGCACACGCACACACACGGCACACGCACACACACACCACACACACACACAACGGTGCGAAACCAATACGTCCGCTACACTACGTGAAGAGGATATAAAAGCCAGCGTTTGCTACATTTTCAAGAATCTAACCCGTTAGTTAGAAAACCGACGCGGCCAAAGCAAATAATTGTATTAAGCGGGTTTGTATTAACCACTTAAACATATATAGCCCGAATTAACAACAGAAAAAAAATTATGGATTACAAGGTGTGTACAAAGTTATTTTATATAGAGTTTATGTGGATAATTAAGAACTTTAGCTAGCGTTAAATGTTCACAAATAGATACATTACTGCAAAGCCTAAACTCCTCATTCAATTTATACAATTCATTACTACAGGTCGCACCCGTTAGTACGAAACTGACGGGCCAAAGAAAAATAATCGTATTTATAGCGGGTTCCGTATACAGTCCGACCTCCTTTATCCGGCCATCCGTATAACCGGAAATCTCTATTAACGGTTGCAATCTCGCAGTGTTATGTTCTTTGTTTTCATTCATTTCCACCTAAAAATCTCGCTGAAAACTCGCTCAAAGCTCACTCAAAACGTGCGTGTGTGTGCGCGCGCGCGCTTGTATGTGTGTGTGTGTCCGCTCGTGTTCCGCTATGCCTCCGGTAAAATGTCATTTATTTCATTTTGTTTCCATTTGATATCCATAAAACACGACAGTTGTGTTACAATAATCATAGCAACGAGTAAATACATTATCACATGCATAAACCCTACTGAACTGCATTAAAAAGGCTGTGTGTTTGAGCATAACTCTCATATCCGGTCAAATCCCATATTCGGATGAGTGAAAACAATGGATTAGAAGGTTGTACAAAGTGTTTTACATAAAAATGAATATACCGGGACAGAAACTGTTATATTGTAACAGGATCCTTGTATTATTGTCTTCGTATCAAGTCAATATTTTACTAAAAGATTACTATGAATCGGGTCGAGATTTAGAGAAATAATCGTAGTCTCATCTGCGTAACGAGCGAATATGGCCGCCCGAGGCGGCAATTTTGCGAATACACTTAAATTCGACTAAGATAAGAACATAAATTACTTAATCATGCTCGTGAATGCCTTCTTATTAGAACGATGGAACATATGTGTTAAAAATAATTACGATAGTTGTATAAAAATAAAGAATTTGTCTGTAGTTTATGAATAAATAAAAATTGTTGACAGTCTGTTATCACATATAAGTGACAAAAAATTAACAGTCAGGCAAACAAAGATAATGACACGCACGCGATTTAAGTACGGACTAATTAATATGTTCTAATCGCCAATAGATTGCATTTTGTATGGGGCCTACGCACCATGCTAATGATTACGATGTCACGATGTAGTATCTAATAAAGGAAATTACGGAATGCTACAAAACAATGCCGCCAGAAAATACTTAAATCTAATTATCGTTACAATTATATCTTATAACGCTACCTAAATTGAACATATCGAATGCACTGATGTTACTTGCAGTTCCCGTGATTTGTCCACAATAAGAACTAGAGCACTCGGAGAGCACAGACCTCCGCCAAGGCAGTTGAATTCTCTCAATGTGAATTTTTTTTATTAATTAATTAATTAATTAAATGGAAAAATTAATTAATTATAATTAATTAAATAATTAATTGGAATTAACAGGAAGTACCGTCCTCTCGCTATTTCTCCGTAGCTATACTCAGTATACCCGATATAGCCAGTATACCCAGCAACCCGGTATACCAGTATAACCCAGTAGCTATATCCACGTGGATTCCGCCGGGGTCCTTTTACCACTACTCTACTTAGCCCGCCTCCAGGCCAGCTGATCTGTCCAAGGTTTGTAGTTATCTGCCGTCTTATCGTTCCACTGGCCTAGGCCACAAGGCCACACGCTGTTCAAGCGTAAACATTGAACGCACTGCAAACAGGCGGCTACTATTGTAACGTTGAATTACCGTTGAATGTATAAAATATGATATAAATCCAAAACTTGTGTGTTAAACTAAATAAACTTTAATAACTTGCACACAGTGTAGTCACATCTTGCACAGAGAGACAAAGACACGCGCACATGCGCCTAAGCGCGTGTGCTTTCTCCCGCGACCACAACCAGACTCCCCGACTCCTACATTTCTGTCCTATATATTACCACCAAAACCCCTACATCCTGAGCGCACATGTCACCCGTTCTCCCAGACCGCGTGCTACCTACAGTTCCACAATGACCCTAGAAACGCCGACCTAAAACACGTGTACCATTCTCCTATACATCAATCAGCCGCACAGATGCGCGACGCTCTGCTACATAGACTACACCAAAACAACCTGAGTCTAGCCGCACTCCGCGTCTCTAACTAATTTATGTAACATCTGTAAATCATATGTTACATTACTCTCCCCTTCCCCAAGACGATGACTACCCTGTCATCGATTCAGCGTCCCCGCTGATCTACACTTCAACTAAACCTAAACAATTTCTAAAATACATATGAAGCATAAAGCTTTTATCAAAACAAGTAACGATAAGTTCGATCACATGCAAGTCAGAAATTTAACACAATTTGGCAGTGAACATATTTGATATCGCTGCAATTAGTCTCACTCTTGCGTCTTTTTATGCTGTAAGGTACGTGGCGTATGCGTATACCGACACGCATTACCGAAACCGTTTCCACCCATTGCTGCTCCATTACATCCTCATTTATAACCTCTTAATCCCATTATTACACACAGCACCGATGTGGGACCTGACAACCTTTGTCACTTCCACACATCATAACAGCCAAAAAAAACGCAAACTGATTTCATATTTCGTTAAATGTTATTAGGCCTATATCGAAGAATGTGTTTAGCAGTCGTGACAATATAGTGTTAAACGTACCGTTACGACAATTTAAGAAAACGATCACAAATATCTACACAAAGTTTCACGCAAAAGATTTTCCCACACAAAGACAAACGGTCACAACCATGAACCACATACGGCGTAATAACAAAGAAAACAGATAAAAATACACATTCCTGATGATGTCACCCTTTCACGTGCAGTTTCGAAGGCACGAGATTAAGCTTTCCACCAATTAAATTCTAGAATGCCCTGTATTTTATTTTTTTTATTTTTAGCCATTACAGTTCGCAATATATCTTCCACGTCTCATGTCTCTGCTCTGGCAGCCTTGCCTTCTACTGTTCTGCTCCTCTCTCTCTCTCTCTCCTCTCTCTCTCTCTCTCTCTCATCTCACATAGGTCGAGACTCGCGACTTGCCTCGCCAGTATCACGGATACAACGACCGGCCCTTCCTTCCTTCACTCTGATTACTCACATAGTTCTCACGCCGTGTGTATCACCGTTCTCTCTCCCCGCGTCTCGCTCTGTTCCTCCCGTCTCGCTCTCCGCCATTCTTCGTCTCTGTCGATCGCTCTCCGGTGTTCTTCGTTTCTCCTACTTTTGCTCCTGTTCGTCTTCTTCCCCTCTCTCTCTCTCTCTCTCTCTCTCTCTCTCTTCTCTCTCATCTCTCTCTCTCTCTCTTCCTCCGTCTCTCTTGCTCTTTCGTCCGCCTCTCCGTTTCTCTCTCTCCAGTTTTCTTGCCAGCGGTGTACCCAGGCGACTCCTCCTGTGGCTTCTTCCTTCTCATCTTCCTTGCGTAGTATGGCCCGTAGATCGACATAACGGGGTACCTTACGTTGCGTCCACAAGGAATACCCAGGTTTTTGGGACTGTCACATGGCCTCCAAAATGTAACGTTGAATTACCGTTGAATGTATAAAAGATGATATAAAACCAAGCCTAAGCGCGTGTGCTTTCTCCCGCGACCACAACCAGACTCCCCAACTCCTACATTTCTGTCCTATATATTACACCAAAACCCTACATCCTGAGACGCACATGTCACCCGTCTTCCCAGACCGCGTCCTACCTCCATTTTCACAATGGTAGTGACTTAAAACACGATGTACCATTCTCCCTATAACATCAATCTAGCCGCACAGAATGCGCGACGCTCCTGGCACATAGACTACCACCAAAACAACCCTGAGTCTAGCCGCACTCCGCGTCTCTAACTAATTTATGTAACATCTGTAAATCATATGTTACACTATAACCTGTATGATACAGGCGGTATGTTACGCTTCACTACTACCTGAAGGTGAAGTGTAGTGAAGCGGAACCGGAACCGCCTGTATCATACAGGTTAGCGGCTACTATAGATTGCGTTTTACAGACAAAATGGCTGCTTTACGCATCGTTCTCTGGGCGATGCAGAACGTACTGTTGTTGTCCGCCATTGTTTTTATCGCTGCTTATTCGCGATCCTGACTATTAAAATCCACTCACTGTGGTTGAGTCTGTTAGTTATAGAATTAAATAATTATAACCTGTCCTAGTGTGCGGCAGCACACACGGACGGACGCACGCACGCACGCACGAACGTACGTACGTACGCACGCATATATATATATATATATATATTTATATGTATATAGTGTAGTGTGCGGCGCGCCGGCGTGCGTGTGGCTGTGGTGTGATGTGCGGCTATCGTTTGCTGATTCGCTATTAGTAAATTCCATTATGGGTGTGATTTACTTGAAAATAAACTAACGTGACGCATCTCTTATACATTCTAGTTATAAAATATACGCTGAAAAACATCGATTTTCTGAGTATTTCTAGACTTGTTCACATAGTATTTGCTGTGTGATAGTGTGTGTGGTGTTGTGCTGTTAAATGTGGACTCAGACCACAGCGAACACAGCGGAAATCTATTGCCTAAATTAATAGTGTGTTGCGTGTGTGTGCGTTGTGTGTGACAGTAATTTGGCTCCTTGTTTTTGAATTGTGTATCAAATCGAAATCTTAAACTACATGGATCGATGTTAATGGCACATACATCAGGTCCTCAAATGGTACTGCGCATCCATGTATAGTGTAGATGAACATTAAAAAGGACGTTAACTGTATGGTATAAATGTAATGTTTTTGCATATACAGTCGTAGTAATGTGTGTGTTGTCGTTGAAAGGATGTTCCGGTGGTGTTACATTCACAGGGAATGACACCAGCGGCCTTGTGCTCCATGAAAGGAGGGCCGGATTCGACGTGATTTGCCGGTATTGAGGAGACTTACGGTCTAGGATTTACAAAGTGCCTTCGCGTATGTTGCGGCTCACTGTGGGCTGTGGGTTGGCTTGTGTCCGTTTGGGCGACTGTGCCATTTGTGGCAGCTGATCCTGTCCAAGGTCATGCTAGGCTTGTCTTGCCTTCTTATCGTTCCATCATAGAACATTCCGCTTATAATACCTGTCAGTTATCACGACATCCTGTTAGTGTAGATTTCTTATGCGTTCCACTGGCCTAGGCCAACAAGGCCACACGCTGTTCCGGC